>NC_044566.1:81494752-81797542 GCF_007565055.1 Rhinopithecus roxellana | reverse complement strand
GAGTTCTGTGGCCGGATCTCAGCTCACTGCAAGCTCCGCCTCAAGGGTTCACGCCATTCTCCTGCCTCAGCCTCCCGAGTAGCTGGGACTACAGGCGCCGCCACCTCTCCCGGCTAGTTTTTTGTAGTTTTTAGTAGAGACGGGGTTTCACCGTGTTAGCCAGGATGGTCTCGATCTCCTGACCTCGTGATCCACCCGTCTCGGCCTCCCAAAGTGCTGGGATTACAGGCTTGAGCCACCGCGCCCGGCTTGGCTGATATTTATAAAAGTCAGCTATTTTTATTTTGATTTATTTTATTTGCTTCCTTTTTTCTGCCATATTTTTGTCTGGAATATAAATTATATTTTTTAATTCCTAATATTTATTTTATAAATACTAGTGTTATGGTTGTTCTCTGCTATTTTTTCATAGTAATCTAACTGATTTCTATATTTTATTATTCCATTCTTAAAAATCCATTATCTCAGGTTAGATCGTCATTCATCTTATGTCAACTTTTCTATTCATTTAATTCATTCTCTGTTATGTATATTAATAATTATCTCCATGAAATAAAATATTTATTGATTCATAAATGGATTTAAGTGTTAGGATTTTCACCCTATCCTTATGATGATTTTATACTAAATATAGTTTATAACCAGAAAAAGTAAACTAGCATTTCATCTTTTGTTTCTGAAGAGAATTCTACATCTCTTTAAAAATACCCAAATTGAAATGAAGTAGTTGAACAGACAAAATGGAATTAATATTTTATTTAGCCTGTAAAAGTTTAACATTCTTTATCAAAATCCCCATATCAGTCAGATTTTCCAATATTTTGAGTTACAAAATGAGACTGTTCCAATAGATGAAGATTTGGGATGGTGCAGCTGTCATTTTTCTCTGCCAAGAAAGATTTATATCATTGCATTTCTCCTGAGTGCAGATGGTATCCAGCAGTTCAATTTAGATTCAGTGAGTAGAAAAAAAACAGAAATATATATACAACTAATTCTCCAATGTGTTATGCATTAGTAAAATGGTATTCATTTGTGTGTAAATTTGTTTAATTGTATTAATAATTGTAAGAAATGATCCATAAGCAAGTCAATCATATCGGAGGCAGAAAACATGAAACACCATTTTTATATTCAGATGTTTTGAAAAACAGATGTTTAATTCATAGTAATTAATTTATAATAATCACATGCCATTAATAGAATAATATTTGTTAACCTGGAGAATATAATTACATGACTTGTTAGTGATTCTCTAACAAATCAAGATAGATTATGTGTCTGATCTCTAATTGTATTGATACAAAGTTTAAAATAAAAAGTGGATCAATAACAAGGTACATTTCTCACAATAAATAATCAGAAAGATCATTTTTTAAAATAATGTGCTTTGCCACATTCAGAGCTTTAATTCATTCAATAAATTTCTGCTCATAATATGCTACAATTCTGAAAAGGGGCTTTAATCTAATGAATTATTTGATCCATATCACACCAAGCTACTGATTTAAGTGACCTTTGCTATTAATTTTATTCTTTATTAAATCAAATTACTTCTTAAAAATTATAGAAACAGATTTGTTTTATAATACATTTTTCTCTAATTGCCACTTTTAGGAAACAATGATAGTTGGCATAGGCTGAAATGATAAAATATCCCCCAAATTTAGAAAATACAACTTATCTTTATGATTGATAAATACAACACAAGGTTCATGATCTATAATGAAGCTACCATATGGAGAGTTCCAAATAATTTGTTTGATTATAGCTTAAAACTCCATAGTTATATTTCTCCTTTTTCTAGTAATATATTTAAAATACGTAAGAATGTTTAAAGCAATAATCATAACATTATACATGATAATATATACAGGAAATTAGGAAAAAATAAAACTATATTGGAACAAAATTTCTATTTTTTAGTAGCATTAAGTTAATGTTATTCTGAGGAATACTGTGATAAATTAACGTAGACATTATTATCCCAGAAGTAATCACTAAAATAATAACTTTTTAAAAAGAAGTTCAATATCAAAGTATTTTGTATTTTTAGTAGAGACGGGGTTTCACCGTGTTACCCAGGATGGTCTCGATCTCCTGACTTCGTAATCAGCCCTCCTCGGCCTCCCAAAGTGCTGGGATTACAGGCATGAGCCACTGTGCCTGGCCTATACTTTAAAGGTAAGACACAACTATGTAAAATTTGGAAGAATGGGAAGAGATATACAATTTTAAGATTAAACTTAATAGAGTTGCCATGTATCTATGTACATATATATATACATGTGCTTAGTAATAGGACAGAGTTAACAATAATTTATCCTATATTTCAAAATAACTAAGTGATTAGAAATGAAATGTTCCTAACACAAATAAATAATAAGCAGTTGAGTTAATGGATACCCCAATTATTCTGATTTGATCATTGCACATTGTGTGCTTGTATCAAAATATCACAAGTACAATACAAACAACTATTGTGTCTACATAATAAATAGAAATTTAAAAACTCATAGGTTATAATGTCAGAAAAAAATAAACTTTAAGACAAAAAATGTTATGAGAGACAATTAAGGATATTGTATAATGATAAAAGGGTCAATCGATGAGGAAGGTATAATAATTATAAATGCACATGCATATATAAGATATCACCAAAGCACATGAAAAAAAGCTGACAGAATTAGAGGCAGACATAGACTTTCAGCAACAGTAGGTGAAGTTAATATCTCTTCAAAATAGAAAGAATAACTAGAAAGAAAATTGGCAACAATGTAGATGATGTGAACAATATTATCAACCAAACTAAATTAGCTCACATCTATAGAACACCTCACAAAACACCAGCAGAATGCACATTCGTTTCCCTCAAATTTTTTACAGAAAATTCATCCACAAGTCTATAAAAGAAATCTCAATATTTGTACAACTTTAAATCATATAGAATATGTTTTCTATATGTTTTAACCACAATGAACTTAAATGAGAAATCAAAAACAGAGGAAAATATAAGCAATTTGAAATATTTGGAAATCAAATGAACAACACGTAAATAACAACTGGGTCAGAGATGAATTACAAGAGAACTTAGAAAATACTTTGAGTTAAATAAATATAAAAATACAACATATCAAAATTTATTACATGCTACAAAAGTAGTGCATAAAAGGAAATTTATTAATGCAAATGTTTATATTAGAAAACAGGAAATGAAGCAAAAAGGTGGACAACTAGACTAAGCCAGAAAGAGCTTCTCCCACTGACAGACCAGACTATCAAGAAGACAGGCACGCTCTGAGCAGATCTTCAGAAGGAATACATTGAGGATGGATAGAGGGAGGTTGCTGACCCTGGGATGGAGTGGGAGAAAGCTGGGAAATCTGCACGGGCTGGGTGATAACAGAACTAATTCCTGGCTCTGTGGAGTTCCTGGGGAAGGGGTGAGATAAATAGGTGTGGAATGTCCCAATCTGACCATGTACTTCTGCAATCCTAGCTGCAGGAGACCCTGCGATCCCTAGAGACCTTTGAGCTGGTGGCAGCAACTGCTTGGAGAATTGGTAGGGACAGGACTTCAGTCTGTGCAAAACCGAGAAGGGTTGGCATGGGAATGGTTGCAGTGAGACACATCCACAGAAACTAAAAGCCCAATGCTCACCATGCTCCTCTAGTGACTTTGGCCTTTGTTGACTGTCAGACCTGGACAAAACAGGCCTTTCTTGGCTGTGGGATGGAGCCAGTCTGATCTGATTGTCTTCCTCCCTGCCAGCCTCCCCCAAGGTCTCTGCCTGGCTGAACTCACATATAGCACAGCCTCAGTTGTCCAATGAGGACACTTTCCTGTGGTTACTGCCGTAGTTCCTTTGCCAGTAGAACTTGCCTAACCATCAGAAAGCTTCTGCAGGCAGGCACCTGCTGGCATGCACCCACCTGCAGCCTCCTGCCTCTGCTTTGCCAGTGTGCACTCACCCATAGCTCTCCCCGACTGCTTTGATGAGTATGTGTGCAAACCTTGTAGCCCTGCCACCAGCAGTGTGCATGTTAGTATGGAACACAATGCCCTGCTGCCCCAGTGAAACATTTTTGCTGGTGACCCCCAAGAATGTTGTTGCCAGCAGACTGGGAACACGTCAGTCCCTCTAGCACAGAGGATGCTCAAAATGGAAGAGCCAGAGAACAAAACTGTGGGCCTGGGCCCAACCTGCCAGGGTTAGAGCACGCAGCCCTGGAGTGCTGAGCTGAGCCGTGGCCCCTTGAAATCATCCAGAAATGATGCCAGTTGAATGAATCCAACTTATGGCACAGTTAAGTCTTCAAGGGTGTCAAAGAATATGAGGCAAAAAGCCTCATTCAAAGGAAAACATTTTCAAAGATTGAAGGAATATCAGCTCACAGAGATGAGAAAGAATCAGTGGAAGAACCCTGGAAACTCAAAAAATCAGAGTGCCTTTGTACCTTTAAATGACCACACAAGCTTCCCAGCAATGCCTCTTACCTGACTGAAATGGTTGGAATGACAGGCATTGAAGTAAGAATTTGGATGGCCATAAAGATCATCAAGATTCAGGATAAAGTTGAAACCCAATCCAAGGAATGTAAGGAAGCCAGTAAAATGATACAACAGCTGAAAGACAAAATAGCCAATTTAAGAACAAAAAAAAGGATCAAATAGAGCTGAAAAACTCACAACAAGAATTTCATAATTCATTGATGAGTATTACAAGAAGAATAGACCAAGTTAAGAAAAGAAACTCAAAGCTCAGACACCAATTATTTGAATCAACTCAGCCAGACGAAAATAAAATAAAATAAAATAAAATAAAAACGAATAAACAAAAGCCAAGAGAAATATGGGATTACATAAGAAGACAAAAGCTACCACTCATTGGTGTCCCTCAAAGAGGAGAGAGAGCAAGGAACTTGGAAAAAATATTTGTGAATATTGTCCATGAAAATTTCCCCAACCTTGCTAGAGAGGTTTACATTCAAATTTAGGCAATTCAGAGAACTCCTGTGAGAGAGTAGAAAAGACAACCATCCCCAAAATGCATAATCATCAGATTCATCAAGGTCAATGTGAACGAAAAAAGATTGAAACAGCTACAGAAAACGGTTAGGTCACCTATAAAGGAAATCCCATCAGACTAACAGCAGACCTTTCAGCAGAAACTCTGCCACGCAGAAGAGATTAGGAACCTATGTTTAGCATTTGTAAAGAAAAAAATCCAACCAGGAATTTCAGATCCTGCCAAACTAAGCTTCAAAAATGAAGGGGACATAAAATCCTTTTCGGATTTGCAAATGCCAAGGGAATTCATCACCACCAGACCAGACTTGCAAGAAGTCTTTAAGAAACCCATTATATCAACCATACTCTCAAACCACATCGCAATAAAATAGAAATTTATACTAATAATCTTTTTCAAAACCATATAATTACATGCAAATTAAACAACCTGCTCCTAAATGACTTTGGGGAAAATTTAAATTAAGGCAGAAATAAAAAAATTATTTGAAACAAACGAAAACAAAGATACAACATCCCAAAATCTTTGGGACACAGCTAAAGCCGTGTTAATTTGAAAGGTTATAGTGCAAAGCACCCATATGAAAAAGTTAGAGAGATCTGAAACTGACAACCTAAAATCACACCTAGAGAGACGAAAATAACCAGTAGCATATTAAAAAGCTAGTCCACCAAGATAAAGTAGGATTTATTCCTGGAATGCTAGGTTGTTTAAATATATACAAATTAATAAATGAAATTTATTACATAAATAGAAATAAAAATAAAAACCACATGATTATCTCGAAAGATACAAAACGGTTTTTTGATAAATTCAAAAACACTTAATATTAAATACCCTCAAAAAACTAAGCATTAAAGGAACATATCTTAAAATAATAAGAACTATCTAGGACAAATCCATAGCTAACCCCATACAGAGTGGGCAAAAACTGGAAACACTCCCCATGAAAACTGGAACAAGACAAGGATGTCCACTCTCGCCACTCCTATTCAATAGAGTACTAGAAATTCTAAACACAGCAATCAGGCAAGAGCAAGAAATAAAAGATATCCAAATAGGAAAAAAAAGAATTCAAACTCTTGTTGCTGATGACATAATTATATTACAAAATGTTAAAGAATCTACCAAAAGGCTCCTAGAAATGATAATCAATATAAATAAAGTTTCAGGATACAAAATCAACGTGTAAAAATAAGTAGCATTTCCATAAACCAACAACATCTAGTCTAAGAGTGAAATCAAGAACACAATTCCACTTACAATGGCCTCAAAGAAAATGAAATACCTAGGAATATTGCTAACCAAGGAGGCGAAAGATCTCTACAAGGAGAACTACGAAACGCTGCTGAAAGAAATCAGAGGTAACACAAATAAATAGAAAAAACATTCCATGCTCATGGATTGGAAGAATCAGTATCATAGAAATGGCTACACTGCCTAAAGCAATTTGCTTTGCTATTCCTATCAAATTACCAATGTCATTCTACACAGCATTAGAAAAAAAAATGATTCTAAAATTCGTATGGCACTAGAAAAGAGCCCAAATAACCAAAATAATGCTAAGCCAAAAGAACAAAACCAGAAGCATCACATTACTTGACCTCACACCGTACTGTAAAGCCACGGTAATACCTTGATATTGGTACAAAAACAGACACACAGACAAATGGAACAGAATGGAAAAATCAGAAATAAAGCCACACACCTATAACCATCTGATCTTCAGTGAGACTAACAAAAACAAGCAATGGGGAAAGGACTTCCTTCTTAATCAGTGATGCTGGGGTAACTGGAATCCAATTGTACACATGTTATAAAGGAGTTTAAAGTGTTACTGAAAATATGTAATAATTTAAATAAATTCAATTGTTCTCTATTTTTAAAGAGCTAGATCAGGTAATTTTAGTAAATGCGAATTTCCAGTTTGAAGACATTGCTTTAAACACAAACATTTGCAACTGTTTCTTCTGAGAGTTAGAAGGGAGAATAATAAGAAAAGCATTTTAAGCAAAGAAAAAACAGTCTAGTGGTTAACTGTCAATTGGCCGTAATAAGTAAAATCCTAAAGTGGCAGTATGGACAGCTGAGCAGCAAAATGACATGCACTGTGTAACATTTGCAGGGTTCAGTAATTGGCCACATGAGGTAGGTTCAGAGAAAGGGTGAACACGAAAGATTGCTTGAAAGTTGGATTTTCTACTTGAAACAATCAGAAGAGGCTGTCTGTCACCATCTTAGAAAACTGAAATGTATTACCCATTGAGGGAGAAAAATGAAAGCTTCTGGTCACAGTTCTACCACACACGAGAGGAAGAATACCACACCAAAATAGGAAGTAGGGGCAGCTAAAGAGTGAAAGATTTATATTTTCAGAAATGTGATTATTCCCTCAAAAATGACTTGATGCATTGACACTGGGTATTTTCCAGTGAGATTGCCTAGTGAGGTCACCACATGTGCAATCCACAAACAGCATGCATGTGTACAAATTCTCAAATAAGATTGAATGACTCCGTCTTAAACATGAGTCAAGATCACAGATATGAAAGGAATCTTCTAATATTAAACAGAGACACTTAAAGAAAGCAAGTTGGAAAAAACAAAGACTATGAAGGGAGGTAACTAAAAACAAAATAGAAACAGAAAAAAGCAAAAACTTTCATTACCATTTCAGAGATAAAAGAAATGCTATCACATCTGTGAAACAAGATTATGGTACTACATAAATATTCAGAGAACAAAAGAATTGTTTAAAGTAAATATATGAGCCGAGAAATGAAATTTAGTAGAAAGACCGAAAGATATAGTTGTGACACTCTAAGAACAAAAGTGAAACTTAAAATTGCAAACCAAACCAGAACTTTTGTAGACCATGTATATGTATACAATACAGACAAATTATACATGACAAATATATGTATATTGATATATGCTTATATGTAACTATATATAAAATTTGTCTGTTAAAGGGTAAAGTAAAGCACAATAACACTAGAAAGACTTTATTTTAGCAACCAGTGATTAATGAATCTGGCTGCTCTAAATCAAAAGTGGCTGTGCTGAAGGAATGCCAGGGGAAGGCTTTTATACAGAGAACATGGAGGTAAAGTAATGACAATTTTTGACTCATTAAAGTCAAATACATTAACATTATTATCAATACATAAATAGATCAATAAAGCCTTATTTGATCTATCCTGCTGCAACATTCATAATTAAATAACTCTAATTAATTGGTGGCTTTTCATTGGTTAGCCTTCAATATTAGTTTTCTTTAATATGGGTATGTAGGAGAGAGAGCTCAAGTTAATTTATGTTTACAAACCAAGCAAGATTAATATAATATCACTAATGAGGCCTTAATGGTGGTTCAGAGGTTCGCCAGTTCTGGTCTCCATTTTAATTTACTCTAACTACATATATGTACACATACACACACGCACACATATATACATGTTACACATATATGTATGTGTATCCATATACATTGCATAACATAAACGTATATAGATATATGTTATACATCATAATTTTAATACACATAATACAATATCTCTGATGTATATTGTATATAATAATGTAATGCATAATATATATGCATCAATAATGTTAATGTATATTGTAATATATTATTGAGTATATAGTTAATATATTGTAAATGTAATGTAATAATGTAATACTTAAAAAGAACTCAGATATAATAGAGAGTAGACAATAATTGAACAAATAATTTAAATTTCTAAGTTGCAAGGTCCCATTGAGAGATGAAAAATGGATGAAAATGTATCCATTCTGGGGCAAATAAGCCTGAAATTTAAGATTACGTGGGAAAAAAGAGAATATCCTAGGTGAATTCAGAGAGGAAAATATAATATAGTAATGATAAAAATTAAATTGGCACTGGATTTCTCAACAGCACCTCTGGAAGCTGAGAGAGAATGATGCAATGACTTTAACTTCTGAAGCAAATTTGATTTCCAAATTTAAATTCTATCCTATGCTAACAATTACTTGAAAGTTAAGTGTAGATTTCAGATATACAATGTCTCAGAAATCTTAACTCCTATGGACTTTTCTTTAGGAAACTACAGTAGAGCATACAACAAAACAAAGGAGATACCAAGAAAGGAAATAATATGCAATTCTGAAAAATAGATGATCCAACACCAAAATAGGGAATAGGTAGAAGCCATGTGACACTGTCAAGATCCTCCTTCAGTACAAGATTATGCATTACTCCCAGTGCTGGGAAGGCCACCTGCAAACAGCCCTGAGCTGTCAGCCTTCTGAGAGTGCCTTAGCTGAAGGGAGGAGCAGGCCACTCACCCTACCTTTGGATAGCTGTGTACTTTTGTATGTAATCCCTATATTTCTAAATGTCATGCTTATACTCTCATTGCTCCTTGTTTTTTCTGTTTTTGTCATTAAAAAAGAGCTAGGATTGGCTACTGTGCTTTTTTTTGGTAATAGATAAATTTTGTAGATTATTTGAATATTCAAAATGAATGCATGTTTAAATATCAAGCTTATAATGTAATGTATTATTGTGATCAAATTTGAGTAATTGGGACATATATCACTGCAAGCATTTATAATTTCTTTTTATTAGAAACATTCCCGTTTCATTCTTATAGTTATCTTGAAATATACAAAAAACTATTATTAACTATAGTCACCCTATTGTGCCAGAACACTAGATTGTATTGATTCTATCTAACTTTATTTTTTACCCATTAATCAACACCTCCATCTTCTCCCCACAACCCTTCCAGCTTCTGGAAACCATTATTCTATTCTTTATTCAAGATTTGAACCTTCTTAGCTTTCACATATAAGTGAGAACATGCAATATTATAATATTAAAATTAAAAATTAAAAAACTTACATCAAAGTAAGTTTTTAAAAAATGGTGACCTAAATGAAATGTCATGAGGTAAAAGGTATTTTCATCCCTTTTTCATTACTTGGCTGTTCTAACCATCACTAAGAGTAAAGACATTTCCTGATATAAAGATGTCTCCAGAGTTTAAGAAGTAGAAAAAAAATGATTGCTTCATATCTGCTTTACATATTTACAGTTTTCACAATCATTAATCTGATATACCAGAAGTGAGTTACTTGCCTAAAAAAATTATAAACAGTTTTGTTGAAACAGCAGCATAGCATACTATTTGTAGCAACTCTACAATATGATAATAATTTTATTATCCCTTTACTCTTCTTGATGATATAAAATACTTTTTGGTGAGTATATGCTCCTCTAGAAAATCAAGCACATATAACTACACAATTATGATAATATTTTCAGAGACTAAAATTTTTATTATAGGTGAAGAAAAACTCCTCAAATTATAAAACTAGGTAACTGGCAATGTTTTACAGACTAAACAAAATACCTTTGAAGAATTTATTTAGTTCAGTAATAAATTTACAATCCACTATTTAAGTATTAGAATTGTGGAAGTATTTAAATATTTAATACTGAGAAGTCACTTACTTTCATTTTTGAAGGATAAAATTCATTACAAATATAATATAAAAATATAAAATAGAATATTTTCCAATTTCTTTTTTGTTTTAAAAACACAAAAAGAAGTCAACTGATCAGATAAAGACCTTGCAGATATTTCCAAGATGAACTACCACAATGCTTTGATTTCTTCTGCTTTTAAAGACAAGTTGAGTTAACTTGAGCAAGGTCTTTTGTGTGCATGGGTTAAGTGCATGTTCCTAAAAAACGTCTACAGAAAGTATCAAAAAGTATAAATATATGTTGCATAAGAGTGTGTGTATGTGTGTGTGTGTGTGTGTGTGTGTGTGTGTGTGTGTGTATGTTTGACCCAAATACGAAATGCAAATTTTGTGATAACTCTTTTTGTGCCATCTGTCCCTGACCTACTGTACTTCCTAAGTTCTTATGTAGCTTATGTCCATACCTAATGCTATGTATCCCGAAAGACTTGCATACTCCCTGATGATATGTTCCATTTTTAATTATTTTATTTGCAGTATCAATTTATTGGCCTATATTATTTTCAAACTCTGAATTTATAAAAGTGAGAAAAATACACCCCTACAGGTGGGCAACTTTTATTGGATTTTATTCTTTATTTTAACAAGTCAGTGGATATCCCGTTTTTTAATATTGCCTAACATAAATATGTCCTATAAAATACAGTAATATATCTAAAATTTCAGGTGTCTGATGGCACACATGTATATATAGGACCAGCAACAGATTAACTACTGGGAGTTTTCTTCACTACAGAAGTAGCCCACTCATTCTCAAGAAAGATGTTGAACAGAAGATGAGTACAAAAGCTGATATTTTATCATTTTCCTATTGTACAGCACACATTTATTTAATGTGTTTTTCTCTGAAGCCTTTGTACTCGTTTTTTTGCATGTATCTTGATCCAAGCAATTTACAAAAACCAATTAGTTGGGGTTTTTATATATTGTCTGATTTAGAGCCATTAACCTCTTTTAGTGTCTCACGTTCACAATTTCTAAGACAAGGGTAAAAATAATCACACACTGAGTGATATTTAATGGCTAATAAAAGTACCATTTCAAAAGAGAATTAGTAGTGTAACCTTTAAGCTCAGGCTCTCCTAGGGGTAATACATAGCCTTAGGAGAAATAGTTTGTAATTAATTGTGTAATTTCAAGTTTTGTCTTTTCATCACTGTGTTCCCTTTTCAGAGAGTCAGCTATGTAATTACAGACTCAGATGAACACAGATACTTGTGACAAGTAACTATAACCAATAAACTCCAGAAAACTGTTTTTACATTTTTTACTGATTTTTCTGTGTTTTTTCTTTCTCATTCCCCAAGAAGGATGAGAATAATGTATTTGTCCGATCAGAGTATTTTATGTCATTATTATTTCAGACTATCATGACTAGTAGGCCAGAGGTTGAGAATTAGGTTTGAATAAAGCTTGAAATGACATTATAATTTTAATTAAATCATATATTTGATAAAAATATGACTTAAAATGTGTTCTCTTGAAATGAGTATTTTTCATAAAAGAATATAAGAACAATTCACATGTGTTTAAAATTATATTAAAAGAGGAACAAACTTTTCTATTTAGTTGTAATAAACATGACAGATAATGTATTAATATGTTGTAATTTTAACCTTCCTGATGCTTTTAAGTAATCTAAAATATTTTCAGCAAAAACATACAACTGTGGACAATTGTATCAAAACAATATAGAAAAGCAGAACTGAGCACTGTCAAATTATAAATAAAATTTTCTTACAAATGGAAACACATTTGAATAAAGATTATTATGACCATTGATGTCTCTATTACTCAACATAATAAACCAAGGTCAATCACTGTTTACTTTTCATTCAGACGAGGTTACATATATGGCAAAGTTGAACTGGACATAAAGTTACTTGCCCATCTGAATATTAGGTACAAAGTTAGACAGGAAGAATAACTTATGTAGGTGACAATAGCTGACACAGTAGGTGACAATAGCTGACAATAATGCTTTGTATGTTTCAAGATAACTAGAAGAGATAATCCCCAATCCTATCATCACAAAGAAATGGTAAGTGTTTAATGTTAAGGATGAGCTAATCACACTGATTTAATCATTGTACGATGTATACATGTACTGAAACATGATACTTTAACTCATAAATATGTACAAATATGTGTCAATTATAATTAAAATCAACCAACAAAACCCAAAACTGTCTCAGTTTTTTTAAAAGCAAAAAAAAAAAAAAAAAAACCACATGATGAATATTACGAATATAACGTATATTACAAATGACACAACCATTATTTTCAAGGGTGATACTTCTTCTCAGATTCTATTTATATGCTGATTATTTTCCTTAATTCCAGATTCATGTATCATTGTGTTTTAATTATGTTTTATAAATGTGTATTTTGTAGTTTATTTTTGTCTATATCATGAAAGTTCTTTTCAAAAGTCACCATCAAACAATTCAGAAAAAAAAAGACTTGTTTTAAGTGTAATGTTGGAAAAATTAGCTGATTTTATCTAGTGAATAGGCTGTTATGACTTTGAAGGAAAGAAATAGATACTAATAATACTTTAATAATAATAATGAAACATGATAGACTCATTTAATAGCTGAAAACACTCGACGCTATTTCTAATGAGCAAGTTGATTAGATATGATTGAAATACATTTTATACTTACAAAAAATTATACTACTTAGAATACATTTTGGAATTTGGGGTCTTTGAATTGCTATTTGATTCTGTAATCTTACCATATAGAATATTCTTGATTTATATTTTACATATATTTTTAAAGTTGTTAACGTCAATAGGGTATAAAGTGGTATAACAATAAAATATTTATATTTATCTTATTTAATGTTGCATATTCTTGTTTGTCTTAATGTCTTCTCCCTCCAGACCTACTCTCTGCCAGAACTTTTGTTTCACTAACACTGACACTCATTTTATTACGTGAACCTTTTTGGAAATCTTTTACCGTATTGCCATCCCTTAGAGGATAAATCTATCTACCGATGTTATGTTCACAGCTGTTCTTCACCCTGTTGTAGTTTTTCATCCCAGTATTATCACTTCCTTCTCAACACTGCTTGACATTCATGCTTTATTCTTTCTTTGCTTTTTTTGCCTGGAATACTCTCCCCTCCTTCCCACATTATGCATCTAGTCTAGTGGCATGTCCTTTAACTTTTACAGCACATATAAGGCTTTCCTTACTCTACAATAACTTTTTTGGAACATTTATTCAGTGTCAAGTCACCTTGTGGCTTCTTTCCTATTTATTTATTAATTTATTTATTTATTTATTTATTTTTTATAATTAACTGTGCATATTTAAATTGTACAAGTTGGTAAGTCTTGTATGTAAAAATGCACTGTATTAACACAGTGAACAAATCCATTACATTCTAATGTTTTCTCATGTTCCTTTTAGTCTCACTCTCCTAATGCTGCCTTTTTTTTTTTTTTTTATCCCCAAGGAAACATTGCCCTAATTTTTGTCAGTATGGAATATTTTGTATTCTCTAGAATTTTACATACATGAAACCATTTAATATTGTCTTTTTTGGAGTCAGAGGATAGTTTGGCTCCTTTTGCTCAGTGTAATTCTTGAGATTTATCAATGTTGTTGCATGTATGAAGAGTTCTTCTCTTATTGACGAATATTCTTCCATTGTATGGATATGTCCTTTTTTTTTTTTTTTTTTTTCTCACCATTCCCCTATTCGTAGACACTGAGGTTTTTTCCAGTATTGGGCTACTAGGAAAAAATTAGTTATGAGGATTAGTGTAAAAGTTTTTGTGTGGGCATATATTATCCTTTATTTTGGATAAATACCTAAGGATGAAACAGCTGGTAGATATTATGTTCGATGTATGAAGATGCTGCCAAACTATTTTTCAAGGTGGTTATAACATTTGATTTTTTACTCAAATATGTGAGAGCTTTATTTGCTCTCCATCCACGGCAACACGGGCTATGATCAATTTTGCTGATTTTAGTTCTAAAAATATGTAGGGTTTTCTCATGGTCATTTTAAGTTGTATCATCTCATCCCAGTTAAAATGGCATTTATGCAAAAGATAGGCAATAAAGAATGCTGGTAAGGATTTGGAGAACAGAAAAATCTCAAACACCGTTGGTGGGATGTAAAGTAGTATAGCCACTATGAACAGTTTGGAGATTTTTTTTAAAAAAACTAAAAATAGAACTGCCATATGATCCTGCAATACCACTACTGGGTGTACATCCTAAAGAAAGTAAATCAGTGTATCAAAGAGATATAGATACTTTCATGTTTATCAAAGCAATAATATTGCAGCAATTGTTTATTGCAACAATGTTCACAATAGCCAAGATATGAAATTGACTTAATTTTCCATCAATAGATGAATGGATAAAGAGAATGTGGTACATATACATAATGGAGCACTATTCAGCCACAGAAATTAATTAGATCCTGTCATTTGCAACAATATGGATGGAACTGAAGAACATTATGTTAAGTGAAATAAATTAGGCTCAGAAAGACAAATATTATATCTCTTCACTAATATGTGGGAGCTAAACACATAAACTCATGGTAATAGAAAGTAGAAAGATGGTTTTCAGAGGCTGAGAAGGGTAGCAGAACAAGGGGATAGAGGGGCAATGGTTAATGAGTACAAAAAATGCAACCAGAATAAATAAGATCTAGTATTCAGTAGCACAATAGAGTGACTGTAGATAACAGTCATTTGCTGCATATTTTAAAATAACTGAAAAAGTAGACTTGGAATGCTCCTAAGACAAAGAAATAATAAATATTTGATGTGATTAATATCCCAGTGACTCTGTTTTGATAATTACACATTGTATGTCACTATCAAAACATCACATGTACCTCATTAATATAGACACTATTTTGTATCCATAATAATTTAAAATAATAACTTTAGCCAATGGAATGGTTTTATAATTTGTACTTAATTATATTGTATATTAAAAATATAAAAAATTAAATTTTTTAAATTTAAAAAATAAAACATGCTTTTTAAAAAACATAAGATAACAAAAAATTAAGCCATAGACAGTTTCAAGTAATGTTTCTAATAAAAAAACTCTCAAAATTCAATAATTATCCATCACTTTGATATAGACATTCCTCTGATGAATTCGATTCAACTTTTTGCTTGCCTGCCTCTTAGTAGATTTACATTCCTTGAAATTAGAGAGCTTTTATAGTCTAAAAATTTTTCCAGTGATTGTAATAGCCCTCTCATGTAAAAGCTTCCAAAAGTTTGACAAATGCACATATAATTTGTCATCGGTTATATAAAACCTATATTTTTACTTATATATTTTTATTCTTATAGTCAATGGTATCAATGAATGATAAAGTTAAAAGGTATATATTCTGATTATGTTTTTAAAAAATTACCAGCTAATAGGTAATGGCTTACATATGTAAATATGTATAAAGAAATAGAAGATTGTCTTATTTTTCAAATATTATTTGTGAGTAAAGATACACGAACTTAAAGACATCGTTAGAAATAGCTCTGATATATTTAGACAATTTCAGTATTATTTTAAACCAGGGGAAAATTTTACGTAATCTCTTTATATTCTTCACTGTAACATTTTTAGTAACATATGTAACAAAGTTATAAATTATTATTTGAATTGAAATATTGCTTCCTATGGAACTGACTTTTCAAAGTCAGTTTAAAATGTGGAGATAGGTTGAGAGGTTATTCTGATTACAGTAATTTGATAGCACAACACGGTGAATACAGTCAACAATAATTCATTGTACATTTTTAAATAACTGAAAGAGTATAATTGGACTGCTTGTAACACAAAAACGGATGACTGCTTGAGGTGATGGATATTCCATTTGTCCTGATGTGATTTTGATGCACTATATACTTATATCAAAATGTCTCACATATGCCACAGATATAAATCCCTACTATGTGTCCATAAAAATAAAAAATAAAATGTTAGCAAATGCACACTTGAGTGCATTTGAGTTAAAATTTAGATGATATAAAGTCACATAAAAATGTTAAAAATTGGTCAAAAGTGGCTAGATGTGATGGCTAATGCCTGTAATCCCAGCACTTTGGGAGGCCAAGGCGGGTAGAACATGAGGTCAGGAGATCAAGACCATTCTGGCCAACATGGTGAAACACATCTCTACTAAAAGTACAAAAAAAAAAAAAAAAAAAAAAAGTTAGCCAGGTGGGGTGGTAGGTGTCTCTAATTCCAGCTCCTTGGGAGGCTGAGGTAGAAGAATCAGTTGAACCAAAGAGTCAGAGGTTGCAGTAACCAAAGATCATGCCACTGCACTCTAGCCTGGCAACTGCGCGAAACTCCGTTAAAAAAAAAAAAAAAAAAAAAAAAAAAATCCTTTAAAATGAGAAGGAACTAGTAACTCTAAGATATATGGAAGAGGAAGACCAGTGTTGAAGTATTCAATTATACCAATGGTTTAATACATAACTCCTGGAGCCAAGATTAAACATAATTCCAGGACAAATACATGTTTATTTATTTTCAAATAAAATAAGATAAAACTCTGACTAAATGTATGAGAATTCTTTACGTGAATCACAGGTATATGACTATGAAAATGAAGCAAACATGCTATTAGCCATTCTTGGAA
This sequence comes from Rhinopithecus roxellana, assembly GCF_007565055.1. Lineage (NCBI taxonomy): Eukaryota > Metazoa > Chordata > Mammalia > Primates > Cercopithecidae > Rhinopithecus > Rhinopithecus roxellana. The sequence goes on along the minus strand of NC_044566.1, from coordinate 81,780,338 downwards.
AATATTACAAAAAAGTTATCCAAAAATGTTGCTCAAAGATGATTAAGAGGTTCTTAGATTGATTTGGAAAGATGTAACCATCTTGCATTAAACTCTTGCTAGATCTTAATATGTATTAATAATTGAAATTAATAATTTATATAAGCTCCCACATTACTCAGTAAGCCTTTTTGATAAGCATCTGGGGCCAAGCTACATTTTGTAGCTCTTTCAGTGTTGTTGAATTTTGTAAGTGAAAATATTTTAAGACAACTTGCTGTCAACTTCCAATGCCAACCCAAACCACAGTAACCGTTCTGCCAAAACTAAAACACCAGACAACATATGCAAAACAGTAGCTTTCAAGACATTCGCCAAAAGTTGGTAAATATTTTCTTTCAGCTTGCTTGACTGAAAGAAGAAATCTACAGCTGAAACCTTTGAGCTTCTCATGGCCTTTCTAACTCCATCTATATCATTTCCCCTCAGAAGTATAAGAACCAATCCACTGAAGGTTCCTCATTAACCTAATTAATTATACCTCACTTCTTCTGTTTAATTCACCCCGCTGTGATGTAGTCTTTCCGTAATACTTCAATTCCCGAGTTGGAAACTTCCTAATATTTACATCTCATGAGCATTTGTTTTTCAATTTTTTAGTATTATACTTTTCAGGATTTTGTTGGTCAAGAATAAATGCAGACAGTATATATTTTGCCACTTTTTTCTCATAAGTGGAATTTAAATTCTAGAAAATTAGTCTCATAGGGAAAAATATGTTTATTTGTGTCTAACCTTGTTGATTTACCCAGAAAGTACAACTTCCATGTGTTTCTTCCACATCATCAAAGTTCTATAATGCCAACTATTGTACCATCTCTTTATCGCTGTTCAAAGATCCACTCACAGAGGATTTTTCACTGAGTGAATTTGTTCGTTTCTTGGGGCAGAATAGAACAAGTTGATGTTCTCCCATGGGACCTAATAAAACCTTATGAACCTCTCTGCCTTGAAACACTGCACTATTCCAAACCATCTTGGAAATGTTGATGATTTGTAAAAAGCCAGACCAGCTCTAATTCTTAATGAGAATTGTGAGAGAAATATGAATTAAAAGTTTGACTATATGCCATAGTTCAATTTAACATTCATTTCCTAAGTTTCTTAATTCTGGTAAGATTGTGCAATTACATAATACTTAACTCTGGATTCACATAATTTCTATTTTACCTTTAAATTTAAAATATGATGCTTCAATTAAGACTCTAAAGTTATAAAGTTATTTCTTGATACATATCTAAAACTTGAAGATAAATCCACAATGGAAAGTTTTCCATAGCTTGAATTTTTAAACTATATTTCCAACTGAATTGTAAGTGTATCTTTTTTATTTATAAAGATTATTTTATTGCAATATTTTGCTTTATTTAGTTTTCTCTATTTCTTATACCTTGGATATGTATTAGACATAAACAAAGATATGCTTTTAGGCATAAATTGATACTTTACATTTCTGATATTGATAGGGTTTTTTAATCATTCTTGCTAGTATTTGGTACTGATTAGCTTCACATCTTTAGATACATTACTTTATGTTTTTCTTTCTTTGTATCTAAAATAGAAATAATGGTAGTATCTACCACAAGATAGTCTACAAGATTCCTGCTTCTCTTGCATATTCACTTTTTACTTTCCCTCCCAAGAAAACTTTCCTTCTCCTAATTTTGTTAGATATTCAAGTTTCTCTAATGAACTATATAATTTCCTGAGAGTTAAAAATAATGCTTTCGAGATAAGGCATTTTCTCAGTCTGCATGACCTTGCACAATTATACCATTGGTTATAACCAAATAATACTCATTGCTTTATTCAATGTAATGGTAATATAAATATCCAGTAGATTTTGATTCATATTTGGCCCTTAAGTATTGGTTGATGAGTTGCTATTGATGTTCATAGAAACTCAGATACTTTATGGCAACGGGCAAAAGGGAGAGAGCTTGTGCAGGGGGACTCCTCTTTTTAAAACCATCAGATCTTGTGAGAATTATTCACTGTGACGAGAACAGCACAGGTAAGACCTGCCCCCATAATTCACTCACCTCCCACTGGGTCCCTCTCACAACACATGGTGATTCAGGATGAGATTTGGGCGGGGTCACAGCCAAACCATATCATTCTGCCCCAACCCCTCCCAAATCACATGTACTTACATTTCAAAACCAATCATGCCTTCACAACAGTCCCTCAAAGTCTTAACTCATTTCAGCGTTAACTCAAAAATCCACAGTCCAATGTCTAATCCCAGACAAGGCAAGTCCCTTTCACCTATGAACCTGTAAAATCAAAAACAGGTTAGTTACTTTCTAGATACAGTTGGGGTAGAGGCATTGGGTAAATACAGCCATTCCAAATGGGAGAAATTAGCCAAAACAAATGGGCTACAGGCCCCATGCCAGTCCAAAATCCAGAAGGGCAGTCAAATCTTAAATTTCCAAAATGATCTCCTTGTACTCCATATCTCAAATCCAGGTCACGCTGATGCAAGAGGGGGGTCTCCGCCCCTGTGACTTTGCAGGGTACAGCCTCCCTCCCAGCGGCTTTTTCTGGCTAGCGTTGAGCCTTGAATATCTGCAGCTTTTCTGTGTGCACAGTGCAAGCTGTCCGTGGACCTACCATTCTGGGGTCTGGAGGACGGTGGCCCTCTTCTCACAGCTCCATTAGGTGGTGCCCCAGTAGGGACTCTGTGTGGGGGACTCTGACCCCACATTTCCCTTCCGCACTGCCCTAGCAGAGGTCCTCCATGAGAGCCTTGCCACTCCGTTTACAGTCGCATCCAGGCGTTTTCATACATCCTCTGAAATCTAGGCAGAAGTTGCCAAACCTCAATTCTTGACTTCTGTGCACTCACAGGCTCAACACCACGTGGAAACTGCCAGGGCTTTGGGCTTGCACCCGCTGAAGCCATAGCCTGAGTTCTACATTGACCCCTTTCAGCCATGGCTGGAGCAGCTGGGACCCAGGGCACTAAGTCCCTAGGCTGCACATAGCACCGGGACTCTGGGCCCATCCCACAAAACCACTTATTCCTCCTAAATCTTGGGTCTGTGATGTGTGGGGCTGCAGTGAAAATCTCTGACATATCCTGGAGATATTTTCCCCATTGTTTTGGGTATTAACATTCAGATCTTTGTCAATTATGCAAATTTCTGCAGCCTGCTTGGATTTCTTCTCAGAAAATGGGATTTTATTTTCTATCACATTGTCAAGCTGCAAATTTTCTGAACTTTTATTCTCTGCTCCCTTTGTAAAACTGAATGTCTTTAGCAACACCCAAATCACATCTTGAATGCATTGCTGCTTAGAAATTTCTTCCACCAGATACAATATATCATCTCTTTAGAGTTCAAAGTTCCACACATCTCTAGGGCAGGAGTAAAATGCCACCAGTCTCTTTGCGAAAACATAACAAGAGTCACCTTTGCTCCAGTTCCCAACAAGTTCCCCATTTTCATCTGAGACCACCTTGGCCTGGCATTTATTGTCCATATCACTATCAGTATTTTTGGGCAAAGCCATACAGCAAGTCTCTAGGAGGTTCCAAACTTTCCACATTTCCTGTCTTCTTCTGAGCCCTCCAAACTGTTCCAACCCCTGCCTGTTACCCAGTTCCAAAGTCACTTCCACATTTTTGGGTATCTTCCCCACTCTTGGGATCAATTTACTGTATTAGCCACGCTGCTGATAAAGGCATGTCCAGGACTGGGCAATTTACATAAGAAAGAGATTTAACTGGATTTACAGTTCCACGTTGCTGTTGAAGCCTCACAATTATGGCAGAAGGCAAGGAGGAGCAAGTCACGTCACACATGGATGGCAGCAAGCAAAAAGAGAAAGCTTGTCCAGGGGAACTCCTCTTTTTAAAAGCATCAGATCTCATGAGACTTATTCATTATCAAAGTACAACACAGGCAAGACTTGCCCCCATTATTCAATTACCTCCCACCAGGTCCCTCCCACAATACATGGGATTTCAAGATGAGATTGGGTGGGGACACAGTGAAACCACACCAAATGTGGTCAGCAAAAGTATCTTGTCTTGAAATTCAAGAATACAGAAAAGTGTGTGTGTGTGTGTGTCTGTGTGTTTACTATGAAGATCATTAAAATAGTGGAACTAACCTGTCAATTGTAATATCCTGGAACTTGTGATTCACCAGTAGAGTAAATAACAATGGTACATGCTCTAAATTTATCATCAGTATCAAAGCTTTATTCTCTTTTAAATGGGCTTATGTAAGAAAATAATGTTTCTAAGCAAAGCATTAAAAATATAAAGCAAATCTATTAATGCATATGAGTTGAATGAAGTGATTATTATTAATTAATTAATTTATTTATTTATTTTGAGATGGAGTTTCGCTCTTGTTGCTCAGGCTGGAGTGCAATAGCATGATCTTGGCTCACCACAACCTCCACCTCCCAGGTTTGAGCAATTCTCCTGTCTCAGCCTCCCAAGTACTTGGGATTACAGGCATGCACCACCATTCCTGGTTAATTTTTTTTTTTTTTTTAGTAGAGACAGGGTTTCTCCATGTTGGTCAGGCTGGTCTCCAACTCCTGACCTCAGGTGATCCACCCACCTCGGCTTCCCAAAGTGTTGGGATTACAGGTGTGAGCCACCACGCCTGGCCTAAAGTGATTATTTTTAAGGAAGGTGATAGGATAGTTAAAAACCACACAACTTTCTCATGTTCTCTACCCACCAGCCACTCTGCAATTATCAGTAGGTAGCAAAGCTCTGAACTTGGTCTTACATCTTATTTTACATACAGCAACAGACTAAATTGTAATCATAATATCTGCCTCAGGAATCTGCTCCAATTTTGATACAGTTGTATATTTTATAGTATGGAATAACTATTGGCTGAGCTTTGATTTTGTGATCTGGCTCTCTTTCAACTTGTGATCTTTTGAGGTGGAATAGATTATTAATTTTCCAATTGCAAGAGGTTTAACGAGATTTTCTTTTAAATCATTAATGTAAGGAAAGCTTGGAAAATAATGTGAGCCAAAATTTGGATTATTGTAAGAATCTACACTCTCTTCTTTGTTTTAGTTGCATTTTCCACAGCTCCTCTAAGCAAAAGCACCACATTGCATATTATTTCCTGTTGAGCAGGAAAGAAATACAGCATATGGTCATGCTAATGGGAGTTGAGAGTAAAAGTTTTGTCCAGGCTTGGACCACAGCTTATAACAGTAACAACAAAAATAAAAATAACAAGTATCAGGTTGAATTATGAGTTCTCTAATGGGGCTATATACATATATATACACACACACACACACACATATATAGTTTTGTGTGTGTGTGTGTGTATATATATATATATATGGTTTTGATTTGTTCATTTTTTAAGCAAAAATAAGCAGTATTGTAAGAAATAAAATCTAGAAACCCAGCCATGAACATGGACTTGATTTTTTTCCCTTTACTGTCATCCAACTCTTCAATGAGGCTTTGCAATTTAAAACCACACTTATTTTAATAGCCATTTGTATATATTTCCATTTGTAATCCAGTCATATTTTAAGTAAATAAACTTGCTTTATAATTCTTACTTCTTGTTCCCAAATGCATCTCTTCTACCACTAGGGTTATACTGACATAAATCATAAGTTACAGGAAGAGTTTATATTCTTACTATAGAGCTAGAACAATCAACTGTGCCTCTAGGTTGCTTGAGGCAGATGTCATTCCAACTGACTTGAAAAGGATAATGACCTTCTGGGACCTTGACATTAATTGTACAACCTGAATGAAACATGTCTCTTTGGAAATCTCTATACTTGTCCAATATTGGAAAGTAACCTTCTTGTAAGAAAGTTAATGCCCAGATGCCCAAATGACTTGGCCTCCTCACTTCTGTGCAGCAGTGAAGTATAAAATGGTAGCAGATAAAATGCTACCTTTGTTGTTTATAAAACACTCTAAAGATTGAAAAGTCCTTTTTCCTCAGCCCCAAAGGAATTTTATAAACGAGAAAAAAGTGAGCTAAAAATATTCAGTGTCTATTGAAGAGAGTTTATTTAAACAAATGTTAAAATTGTATATTAAAAATGATTAAAATTATAGTAATAAGACTCAAGTTTCTCCTTTGCAGAACTCAAGTAGGAATTATTTTCACTGAAATTTATTATTTTAGTGTTGTTGGAAATATAGAATGGAAACTTTCTACCACAATTTTTAATAATATGTTATTAAGCATATTAGTGAAAATAGTTGCTCTAATGTTTTTCCACTTAAAGCATTTTAATATAAAAAGTTTCCTCTATTTCATACAGAGTATGAAGGATTATATAAAAGAGTTACAAATTGTTAATTATTCTTATGTTAAAATCACACGTTAAATTCTTCCCGTCCCAGTGATTTTACTCACAATATTCCTTGCACATAAAATATTTTTTCATCTGACATGTATATTTTAAAATAATTGCTGTTATCAGATTCTAAACTTTTTACGAAGAATCCTTTGATTCGGCCGGGTGCGGTGGCTCAAGCCTGTAATCCCAGCACTTTGGGAGGCCGAGACGGGTGGATCACGAGGTCAGGAGATCGAGACCATCCTGGCTAACACGGTGAAACCCCGTCTCTACTAAAAAATACGAAAAACTAGCCGGGTGAGGTGGCGGGCGCCTGTAGTCCCAGCTACTCGGGAGGCTGAGGCAGGAGAATGGCGTGAACCCGGGAGGCGGAGCTTGCAGTGAGCTGAGATCCGGCCACTGCACTCCAGCCTGGGCGACACAGCCAGACTCCATCTCAAAAAAAAAAAAAAAAAAAAAAAAAAAAAAAAAAACCTTTGATTCATCATCTCATATCAAAATAATCTCTTTTTTTCTCTAAAAGTGTATCTATAGGCCAGGTGCAGTGGCTCACACCTGTAACTCCAGCACTTTGGAAGCCCAAGGTGGGCAGATCACTTGAGGCCAAGAGTTTGAGACCAGCCCAGCTAACATGATGAAACCCCTTCTCTACCAAAAATACAAAAATTAGTCAGGCATGGTGGCTCATGCTTGTAATCCCAAATATTCAGGAGGCTGAGGCAGGATCATCACTTGAACTCAGGATTGGGAGGTTGCAGTTAGCTGAGACTGCACCACTGTACTCCAGTCTGGGCAACAGAGCAAGACTCTGTCTCCTAATAAATAAATAAAATGAAAGCATACCTATAATTTTGTACATTTTTCTGCACTTAATACATTTTAATTTATATGATTTATACCACTGACCAAAATATAATTTCTTTGAAGACAGCATGATATTCCTATTTTTATTTTCTAAATAATCTAACAGAATAAAATAGAGGAGTGTATAGGAAAGAATTTTATATTTCATTCACATTCTTCCTTCTTATTGTGAGTAATTAAAGAAACTAATCTCTTTGATTTTTTTCTGTCTTATTAATAAATTGATAATTTTAATGTGTCTCTCAAAGCATGATTTTAATTATTAAATACAATAGCATTTCTGATACATAAAAGTCAGTATTTAAGTGTCTATTCCCTTCCCATAGAAATATAGCCCTGATATATATACTAAATAAATGGATAATAATATTATTGTCAATATACAATATATCACTGTTCTTGATCAGGTACACAGGTTGTTAGGGAGGAAATATTTGAAATTTCAAGAATGTATCAAACATTTGGAAGAGCAAGATGATTTTTGTAAATTGAAGATTAAAATATGAGGACAGCAGTTGTTTTCCATCTTCCCTCAAAATAAAATGAAGATAATGAGTTGATTAATTTTTTGGTAGTGTTACTAAAAATGCAAATGAAGTTGAGATTTCAAAATGAATTATACATCAAAAAACTTTTGCCATTCAGCGTTGGTTTTCCATTTTTTGAAAATATCTACCCCTCCCACAATCAATGGGTTTTGTCAATCAAATTTTCTTTCTCTCTCCTATTGAATACGTGATGTATAATTAAAACTCATTAATTAGGCTTATTTCCTGGGAATCCCACTTTTAAGGAGACAGAACAAAAATTCTAGCTTATTCTTTCTTGCATGAGAATTCAGAAAATGATGTTCAGTATACCTAGAAACTCCCCACTACCTTTTCTAGGTTCTTTTCTTTGCATAATACTCCCTCGATTTGGAAAACTGTTTGTTATTTCAAGTATTTATTTATTTATTTATTTATTTATTTATTTATTTATTTTTGAGACGGAGTCTCGCTCTGTCGCCCAGGCTGGAGTGCAGTGGCCGGATCTCAGCTCACTGCAAGCTCCGCCTCCCGGGTTTACGCCATTCTCCTGCCTCAGCCTCCCGAGTAGTTAACCTTATTCCATGTTTGTTACTTGAAATCAAAAAACCCAAAGTAAGAATATAACTTTAAGGTATACTTTACAGAACGCTTACCAGTTTCTATTCATATTTCCTGCAGATATTTCTAGGCTTGTTTAATAAATAGGCTCAGTCCTTCCAGTTTAAAAACTAGCCTTCTCAAAAAATGTGTCACTCCCTCATAATAAAATTACGTATTTTTAAAACTCTGCTTATCACTGAAAAATATTTTTTAAGGATAGTTTTAAATGTACTGCCATCACTGAAATACCTCGCATTCATTCTTCTGCATGCTAGGTTGTGCGAGAATTCTGAAACAAATGGCCCGAAGTTGGTCAGATTCAAAATTAAATGTCAAGTGACCTGTTGTTATACATATTATAAATAGACTCTAGCCTTCTGCAAAGCTGCCTGTTATTCTAGACAAGTTTATAATTAAGGCATCACATCGTCTTTAAACTGCTATGTCCGTTGCGCAAATAAAATCATCTCTTTTGGGAGAGGTTGATTGAATGAATAAAATAATGAAAGGAGTGGTGAGCTGCATGCAGGTAGGTATTACACTAAACGTACATGTGAGTTTTTTATTTAAGTACATAATATTTAATAGATATTTATTATAATTAATATTTCTGTAAATATCTAATATTCAGTTAAAAAACAACTCTATTTTCAATAATATTGTATATTATACATTGTTCAATTACATATACATTTAATATGATTTTGAAATCTAAGATTTAAAAGAAAGATAAGTCTATGATTAGTGATCATTTAAGTACTTTCTATTTTTTTATTTTTCTATATTGAGTTAGGCTGTCAACTGTATATAATTTCTTTTTTACTCAGATTAGACATGTGGGTTTTGACCATAAATATTTTGTTAAGAAAATAACAACTCAGTAAAAACATGTCAGAAATTTCATGAAAATTGTTTATAAAGTTATAACACTTCAAGGGAACTTTTATGAGTATTAAATTTCTGTATGTAATTAAAACAATGTTTCCAAAACAGCATTTGTCGATCTCATGTAGTTGTATTAAGGTGAAAAAATCAAAGGAGTAACCAGGTATTAGTGACAGTACTGCCTTCTCACTGATACAGATTTGTCTTCTTTATATAAGTCAAGACATTTCAATAAAGAGTGTAAAAATTAGATGATCGTATGTTGTAAGTTGCTTACTTTGCTGTGATAGGCAATATTATTTCCAAGGTAAAATCATTTGTGTAATTTATGGTGACTTTCAACTTTATTAAAGAGTTCTTTATAAAAAAACAGCCTGAATAAAGAGGACAAATGAAAGATAATTTTAATATAGAAGGAAAGATTCAGGAAACAGGCATGTCAGTTTATAGATAATTGGGCTTTAGTTTCTAATAACTAAATCTGTCTCCAATGTTTTTTATTTAATCTAAAGACAGTTATTAATTAACACTGCAAAATTATTCAATAAGCTGATTTAAAATTTAAAAGGAAGTATATTATTCTGTGGTGCCAAATTTATCAAATCAATGCAACAATTTAAAGGAACAGTATGTATTTTAATTTTATATTTATAAATCCATTTGTTATTTAGCACTAAATTTAATTCTTATGACTAGTGAACTTAGTATTACCTTTGAAAATTATCATATATCAATCGTTTTAGTTTCAGAGACCAAACAATTTGCCACTGGGGACTAATGCATGTAACCTTAGAAGACTCCCATTTCAAATGGCACCTTTCAAATATTATCTGTTTTATGTTGTAGATTTCTGAATAAATTCTGTTTTGAGAAATAATTATTTGCTAAAAATGTTTGAACAGCTCATAGATGATAGATAGATAGATAGATAGATAGATAGATAGATAGATAGATAGATAGATAATATATAGATCTATCATATAGAGTTATGGATTTATTATATTTTTAATTTAATCATTATACTTTGATAATGAACATATGTACGCATTTGTAGTAAGAAAATTTAGTAAGCCTGATTTCAAAATAAATGGAATTTCAATATAACTTGAAATAATCTTACTTATGCAAATAGCTCATATCATTGCATTGTCTCACAAGGATCTACACACACATACACACATACTCATGTATACAGTCATGCTTTACTCAATGAGGGAGATATACTCTAAAAAAATGTGTCATTAGGCAATTTTATCATTGTGTGAACATAGTAGAGTGCACTTACAAACCTAGATGGTATCACTTACTACACACCTAGGTTACATTTTATAGTCTACTGCTTTTCAGTTATAAATTTATACAGCACGTCCCTACATTAAATACTGTAGCCTGTTATAACACTTTGGTAAGTATTTGGGTATCTAAGCATAGAAAAGGTTCAATACAAATACAGTACTATAATCTTATGGGAATACTATTGTATATGCAATCCGTCATTGACCAAAATGCTATTATATGGTGCATGACTGTATATAAACATACACTCTGTGCACATAGATATGTATACATTTATAAAACTAGGTTTCTGAGAATATGCTAGCTTCATATTTCATGTTTCTTTATTAGTTGATTGCTACATCTCACTATTTTTTTAATAAACAGGCCATATTCTTTAAAGTTTGCCTTATATTAGCTCTGACTAGAGTTATACTAGCTCTGATGAGACTTAGGCTCATGACATGGGAAGAAATTTAGAAGATTTAAAGTAAATAAATAGTACACACTGAGTGATAAAACCTACAATTTCACATTCTGGAAATTTTTTTGATAACTTTTACTGTATATTTTGTTTGTGGTTTGGGATATTTTAATTTTGTTATGTATTCATTTTGTTAGTTAAATGATTATAAAATTAGCATATGTTATGTGATACTCAGACAGTTAAAACATATTTTATTTTAGAAAAAATGGCATAAAAATACAAGCACATATACATCTTGTGTAAAGTACTTTCACAAGTTTTAGTTTATCTTTTATATTTTTGATATCTCAAATTCCATTAGAAGAATTATTATTCTCCTCCACCTCTTTCTCCTTATCCTTTCTCTTCCCTCTTCCTTTTCCATTGCAATTCCTCCTCCTCTTCTTCTTTTGCTTCTTCACAAACATGTTGAAAAGTTATGTTACATCAATAAAAAGGTCCTTATAAAACTAACTCCAGGATATAAATTTTATAGAGAATATCTCATTTAATCTTGAAAACACATACTATTTTAATATTATTATTGACTCCTTATTTGGATTAAAGAAAAACAGCTTTGGAAAATAAATTTGTTAACTATCAGACTGATAGTATATAGCAGAGGCAGGATTGTAGTATAGGTAAATCTGACTTTAGAGACTATGTATCTTATAGTGACACATAGAAACTGTTTCCACTGTTAACTCTATGGTAGGAAAAAAAGCCGCTGCTATTACCTGCATATTAACATGATATATAGCTAATATAAAATTCAGTTTATGGCCATGAACATTTTCTAAATCTTATCTGCATATCGTTAAATAGATTTCTCATGGAATTAATCAATGTTATGAAGACTATGACTTCTTGAAAATTGTTGCTTAACGATTTGATCACAGTAACCAGATAATAAAGTCCAAGGCAAGAAATTTTCTGATGACTATGTCTTGTAACATCTATAAATGTCTTAAGCTACAAATTGGATTGATACATTAAGATCTATTTTCCCCTTCTGCTATATTTATAATTTTTAATCAGTCCCATAAAACACACAAAAATTATATGTTAAACTATCTTGAAAAAAATTATACAACTTCTTCTTAAGCCAATAGATATATATTTAGTAAATGTTATGATTCTGTATGAATCCTTTCTCCCTGTTTGTCTTAAATAGTGTTTAAAACCATTGATTTTTTATTTCATGCTCTACACTATCCATACTAACCACTCTATTTGGGGAAACATTAAAATTTGACAGATCTAAAAATTTTATGACTATGTCTACTGTGGCAATTATGAAATTATTCTGCAAAGCCCTGATAATTTTACAATACATTTAAATAACTGATTTTCTGCTACTGGCCATAAATATCAATCAGGAAACAATTAGATCTTCTATGAAGCACACTCTTATGCTGTGTAAGCATCTTTGATGCTTGATCTTTATACTCCCAAAATACACATACCGTATAAGCTTACAGAAGATACTTAAAGTCAGGTATATTGGAGCTATGAACTAAAGTTCCTATGTACAGCCATGGGCTATTCACTTAATATTTTTAATAGAATGTGTAAAGAACACACACTAGAACACATCTAAGTAGATGTGTTCAAATCTCATATGCAAACATTTAATATGGTGTTTCTATTAATAGATATAAAGTTAAATTTAATATAAAAATAAAATCATCTTTATTACCCAAAGGGTGAATCCTAAAGACTTCCTAGATCATTATGGTATAGGGTCTTTCCCTATGGTCACAATTTTGAATTGAAAGAAAGTTCAAGAAGTTTTATTGCATCAGAGTCTCTATTTTTTTCTATGCAAGAATGTAGAGAAACAAGTTAAATCAAAATATGTAATTTAATAAAGCCAAAATGCATTTTTTGTATTAAAAACAGAATAACTCACACCTGTAATCCCAGCGCTTTGGGAGGCCAAGGTGGGCGTATCATGAGGTCAGGAGTTCGAGACCAGCCTGGCCAACATAATGAAACCCTGTCTCTACTAAAACTACAAAAAAAAAAAAAAAAAATTAGCTATACGTGGTGGCGGTCAGCTGTAATCCTAGCTACTTGGGAGACTGAGGCAGGAGAATTACTTGAACCTGGGAGGTAGAGGTTGCACTCAAGATGTGACCTGGCTGATTCTGAAAGTGTTCAGTCATATGTGTTCACAAAAACATGTGGTTTGAAATTGGAACTTACGTTTTAAAGGAAGAGAGAGCATAAGGGTTTGGAAAATTTGCAGCCTGACCATGTGATAGAAAAGAAAAAGTCCATTTTCTGTGAAGAAATTCAAGACAGCTGCAGAAATTCATGTAAGTAATGATGAGACAAAAGTTAATTGCCAATACAATAAAGAAAATGTCTTCAGGGCACTTCAGAGATCTTCACAGTAGCCCCTCCCATCAGAAGCCCAGCAGCCCAGGAGAGAAAAATAGTTTTGTGGGCCAGGCCCAGGACCCTGCTGCACTGTGCAGCCTTGGGACATGGTCTCCTGTGTCCTAGCCACTCCAGCTTCAGCCACGATTAAAAGGGGCCAACGTACAACTTTGGGCATGGCTTTAGAGGGTGCAAGCCCCAAGCCTTGACAGCTGCAATGTGGTGTTGGGCCTGCAGGTGCACAGAGGGCAAAAGTTCAGATTTGGGAACCTCTACCAGTCTGCTGCAGGGGCAGAGCCCTTATGGATCACTTCTACCAGGGCAGCGAGGAGGCGAAATGTGGGATTGGAGCCCACACACAGAGTTCCCACTGGGGCACTGCCTAGTGGAGTTGTGAGAAGAGGGTCACTGTCCTCTAGACCCCAGAATGGTAGATCCACGGACTGCACCGTGTGCCTGGAAAATTTACAGATACTCAATGCTAGCCCATGAAAGCAGCCTAAGAGTTTGTACCATGCAAAGCCATAGGGGTGGAGCAGCCCAAGACCATGAGAACTCACCACTTGCATCAGCATATCCTGGATGTAAGACAGAGAGTCAAAGGAGATCATTTCGGAGCTTTAAGATATAATGACTGCCCTGCCGTGTTTTAGAATTGCATGGGGCCTGTGGCCCCTTTGTTTTGGCCAATTTCTCCCATTTGGAATTTACCCAGTGCATGTACCCCCATGGTATCTTGGAAGTAACTAATTTGCTTTTGATTTTACAGACTCCTAGGCAGAAGGGACTTGCCTTTTCTTAGATGAGACTTTGGACTTGGACTTTTGGGTTAATGCTGAAATGAGTTAAGACTTTGCGGGACTGTTAGGAAGGCATCATTGGTTTGGAAATGTGAAAAAGGAATGAAAATTTGAAAAGGGCCAGGGATGGAATAATATGGTTTGACTCCGTGTCTCCACCCAAATTTCATCTTGAATTTTAATCACCATGCATCAAGGGAGGGAGTTGGTGGGAGGTGACTGAATCATGTGGGCAGATTTCTTGATAGTGAATGACTTCTCACAAGACCTGATAATTTTAAAGGTGGCAATTTGTTCTGCACTTTCTCTCTTTCCTGCCACCTTTTGAAAAAGGTACTTGCCTCTCATTTGCCTTATTCCATGATTGTAAGTATCCTGAGGTCTCCCCATCCATGCAGAACTGTGAGTCAATCAAACCTCTTTCCTTTATAAATTGTAAAATATCAGGTAGTATCTTTATAGCAGTGTGAGAATTGACTAATACAGTCTATTTAAGTTTTTATTGTTACTGTTTATCTTTTTTATTCTGACCCTGTTTAAAATCCATTTCACCAATGTATTCTAATTTTGTTTATATTTTGGAGAACCTAAAAACCGGAGAATGGATACTAGCTGACTCTCGGGAGGAAGTCAGAAACATTGGATCAATAAGGCAGTTTTCTATATTGAGTTGCAAATGAATTTACTTATCAGTTCACATTTTTTACAATATTAGCAGTTTATGTTTTGCTTAAGGTTTATGGAGGTATCATAAATCAGCAAAATAATACAGAATTGGAAGGTAAACTGGAATCAAATTTAACTTTGCTACTTTACAACTGACTATACCTTGAGAATGTAATCTAAATATTAATTATTTAAAAAATAAATGCCAAAAATTTGGAGACTTAAAAGCAAATAAACACATGCTATGTTCCTCTTTGATTTAACACTACTATTATTTTTGTATGTCTGTGTAATGTGAAATGAGATTTAAGATTTTTCTCCTTTTAAAATTAGGCCATAACTTCTTTTTCTTTGCACTGAAAATTTACATTCAGAGAGAATTGGAATCCGGTAGAAATACTGGCAAGATAATTTACTTAGAGAGGGATAATTCTTGCACTTTGCATCACTATGAGGGCTGACATTGGCTAGAATTATTTCAGTCAGTGACAAGTAAAATATAATATAAACTAAAAATTGCTTAGAAAATAAAGAATTACTTGACTTCAAAGGAGGAATATCTAGAATCTGCACGGTTTTAAGATAAATTTTGATTTAAAATCTTTAAAAATATTATTTAATTGTCTTATATTTTTCCTTTTACATAAATTGGTTTTCTTATACTTGACATTCCTCATGTTTTCTTTATTTTTCCCAAATACAAAGCAAAACCCTTTTATCTTTAATAAAACCTACATGTATTGTGTCCATATGGCACATGCTGATTAAATGAGGTGTTCGCTGTCTTTTATTACTGTATCAAATATTGTAGAATAAAAATGGGATTTTTTTATTTAAAAATTATTTTATATTTAAAATTAATGTTTTATTTCTAACAAACATAATAATTGTACAAATTTATGAGGGACAGTGAGACATTGCAATTCATGTATACATTGTATAATGATCAAATTAAGGTAATAATTATTTTTATTACTTTAAATATCTATTGTTTCTTTTGGAGGTAACATTCAAAATTTTCTGTTCTCCATTGCAATATACGCTACATTGTTATTTGCTATCATCACCCAACTCTGTAATAGAACACTAGAATTTATTCTTCCTGTTTAACTGTACCATTGTGCTCATTGACCAACCCCTTCACATCTCCCCATCCCTATCACCCTTCAATTGCTTTGGTGCATTCAAGACTCGTGAAAATGGTTATGAAATAGTTGAGGAATTGAATGATCATCATCAATAATTGTATAGACACCTACGTGAGTGAGTCTGCAAGGCTTCACAGTTTTACAGTAAAGCACAAGAGCTTTTTGTCCTTCTGTTATTTTATTATATATATTTTTCTTCCAATCAGTATTTTATTTCTTTATTGTAGTGGTGCTAATTACCTGAAAAACTTGATATGAACCTGCCTCTCTCTTCTTTGAATTGTGGTTTTTCTGTAGGTTTTGCCTAGTTTCTTTCTTTCTATTTTACCTTTAAATTTAAAATAGCATGCTTCAGTTAAGTAAGACTCTAAAATTATAAACCTGTTTATTGATACATATCTAAAAATTGAAGATAAATCAACAATGGAAAGTTTTCTGTGGCTTGAATATTTTCTTTCATGTATTTCCAACTAAATTCTAAGTTTATCTTTTTTATGTCTAAAGATAATTTTTTGTGATATTTAGTTTTCTGGGTATTTATTATACTTCAGATATGTATTACACCTAAACATAGATATACTTTTAGACATAAATTTATATTTTGCCTTTCTGATATTGATGGGGGTCCTTTTTTTCTAATCATTCTTGCTAGTATTTCATTAAGTTTATTAGCTTCAGAAAAGTAACAACATTGGTGTCTGTGATTTTTCTCTATGGCTTATTATCCATTTAAGTGCTCTTTGCTCTTCTTTCTTTCCTTTTATTTATTTTGTTAATAATTTGCTCATTCTTTTTTGACTCCTTAAGGTGTAAACAGAGATAATTGATTTAAGCCTTTTTTCTATACTAAAATAAGCATTTAGAGTTGTTAATATCAATCTAAACATCAATTCCATCTCACAAATTTAATTTGTTGTATTTTTATTATTATACGTTGAAAACTAATTTGTTTTATTATTTGATTTCTTCTGTGATCCATGATTTGTTAAGAAATATGTTACATAATTTCCCAGTATTTGTAAACTTGTCAGATATGTACGAATTTCTGACATATTTTTTCTAGCGACTGTAGTGTGTAAATTTAAATCTGGAAAATTTAATAAAATTTATTTGATGATTAACATGTAGCCTATTATAGTGAATATTCCATGAACATTTAAAGAAAATGTATTCTTCAATTTTGAATATTGTTCTGCAAATGTATTTGCATCAAGTTAGTGTTGTTCAGCTTTTTATATGCTACTTTATTTTGTAGAGATTTTTAGAAATGATTTTTGATAAAGGATTGATAACTTTCCAACTTTATTTCTTGGTTTAGATCTGTCAGATTTTGCTTCAAAAATTGCTTATAATCTGATATCACATTCTATCAGCCTAAGCCTTTAGTTAGCATTCCTTTTAATTCAGCTCATGTTTCCCTTTCAATAATTATTGTCCTACATAGTCTATTGTTCAATGTCTGAAATCATTTGCCTCATATAGTACTTTAAGTTTTATAATTTTTGCAACAGAAATTGCCTCAATACTGATTACTCCATCACAGTTAAACTGTGGTATATTATATTTTTATGGAATTCAGCTAGAATGTTTAGTGTCCTCGTATCATTAGATTATATTTAAACAAGTACTTATATTTACATGGATACAAGCATGCAACTAAATTAATATTGATTCACTGGTATGATTAGCAACATGAAGCTGAGGGATGGCCAGGCCATATTGTATGTACTTTGTGCTCATTACAAATGCCAGCCCTTACACTATCATACACCTTGTGACAATGTCTGTGGCAAGTGAATAGGATGTCGGATTGTATGTGTGTTTGTATCCTACCTTTAAGCTGTTGTGCCTGTGACAGACAATATGTATATTAACTTTTATGGCAATAATTCCACTGGCATATTGAAGAAAACACTTGTTTTTATTTGGTATCCATCTTAGGAAGTTGCATTAGTATGTTTATAAATAGTTACTGCTTTCTACTTCCAATTGGCTGATACAATAAGGCTTTGCTGTAACTTTTTCCAAAGGTGTTCTCTGATACATTTTTCAATAAATCTTATTAACAAGGGAATTGCATAAAATGTAATTTTGTCTGGAAGCTTACCCGGAGAAGTTTGTTAATGTTGAGTGACATGTAAATATCTAAATTTATTTATATCTACTTCAATTCCACAATTAGCAAATAAAGCTTTAAATATTATCTGTAGCAATGAACATTTTCTGAAATAAAAATTTTTGTGATTTTATGAGTGTAAATCAAAAAAATGTGCAGAGTTAAGGTTTAACTTTCTTAAATTTAACTCTCTGATATTACTAGAGCTTTGGAAAGAAACGTAACAACTCCCCTTTTTAGAACATTCCAAATCAGATCCAAGAGATATTCTTTCTCTTTCACAAAGAGAAATGGTTTCAGTTTTTTTGATATTATGGACTAGAAGCCTAAAGTGTGAATAAGTTTTCCTTCTCCCTGTCCCCTAATTTTCTTAATTTTTCCCTAGTTATACTATCTGTTCTTTTATTTCAATATAATTCTTCTATTAGCTTTTAGGTCTACCACTTTAGACTAGACGATGTGTAATTAATATTTTACCACTTCATGAAAAACCTTAGAGCAATATAATTGTCCTGTCCACAAATATTGATGGCAAAATATCTTTGAAACACAACATGGATAATAATATAGAAAGTTCTTTTCTTCTCAAAAGGGTGATAAAGTGTTTGCCTTGGAGGGAAAATGTAATCTGGAGTCATTTCATTAAGGCAGTGTTTAAAAACAAACATAAATTGAATGGGTTTAGCCCTAAGACAGAGCAAGCCATTTCCTATTTGTGACACCAATTCTTATTATTTTATTATACCCAGACTGATCATATATTCATGTAACCTACAGGCAGGCATCTGATTTTGTGACACCTTGCTTAAAATTAGTTCAGGAGCAAAAACAGATGTACTATATCAAATTTGTGCTACCATTTCCTTTTCTTACATTCATAATAATCTTTTCTTATTATTTTTCACACTCTTTACACCCAGAGAGAGAAGTATTTCTGCTTCTCTTTCTCATTTTCCTCCATGTCCTCATTTTCCTTCTCTTTTCTTTCTCCTTCTTCTTTTCCTTTCCTTGAGCAAACATTTTCAAGATACTAGTTGAGACACTTGATCTATAACAGTGAAAGGGGTGCTTATAGTGAAACATCATTGCTAGTGTGGTTCTTCTTGAGCCTACTAAACAATAAAAGGCATAAAAATTACCCAAAATAATTACAGTTTATAAAGAAAATGCAAAGCTCATTTTAGATTCACATTAACATTGATTTAATAAATCCAAGCTGATTTTGTCACATAATGTATTATTATCAAATGAACAATTGTATAAATTTTGAGAATACTTTACTATTAAATAAGTATACATATCAAATTTATTTTTTGAAGGAAAGATATGTCCATGCACTTTTCTTTAAAATTTTTCTCATTTACAATCCACTAATAACTACAAGTCATGATTGGGTTATTTGATCCTTTTAGATAATCAATTTGTTCCATTAGACTTTTTTCCTCACTTGATTTCAAAACAAATCTTGGCACATAATAATAAATTGTAAGATTTTACAGTTTAGGCATTATGGAAGAGCAAGTTTAAATAACTTATTTGCCAATGTCTATAAAACTTGGCTACAGGCTCACAGTTGTAATTCTGACACTTTGGGAGGCCAAGGAGGGTAGATCACTTGAGGTCAGGAGTTCAAAATCAGCCTGTCAAAATGGTGAAACCCTGCCTTTACGAAAAATACCAAAAAAATTAGCTGGGCATGGTGTTGGGGACCTGTAGTCCCAGATACTCGGGAGGCTGAGGCAGGAGAATCGCTTTAACCCAAAAGGCGAAGATAGCACTACTGCACTCCAGCGGGGGCAAGAGAGGGAGACTCTGTCTCAAAAAAAACAAAAAACAAAAAACTTGGTTAATATTAGGATCATCAGTTATCTTCCCTCTGTAATCAATATCATTTTATCTACTATTTTTCAACTGTCTCTTAATCTAAAATAGTATTTCTCCTTTTTTGTAGGAATGGTGTATATTTAAGAGATGCCAGAAATTTTAACACTTTGGGCTTATAAAGTTTTGAACTACAGAAAGAAACTGGTTAGGTAAGATTAACTAAATTGAATTAACAAAATGCAGAAAGATTATATTAATAGAACAAAATAATAACTTTTAAAAATATGTAAATAACTAGCTTAAAGTATTTAAAAATTTATTTTATATTAAAATTTAAAATTTATAATATTTAAAATTTACTGTCAATAACGTGTGTTGTTTTGGATTTTTTTTTCTTTTTTATTATACTTTAAGTTCTAGGGCACATGTGCACAACGTGCAGGCTTGTTACATATGTTTACATGTGCCATATTGGTGTGTTGCACTCATTAACTCGTCATATACATTAGGTATATCTCCTAATGCTATACCTCCCCCTCTTCTCACCTCACAACAGGCCCTGGTGTGTGATGTTCCCCTTCCTGTGTCCAAGTGTTCTCATTGTTCAATTCCCACCTATGAGTGAGAACTTATAGTGTTTGGTTTTCTGTTCTTGCGATAGTTTGCTGAGAATGATGGTTTCCAGCTGCATCCATGTCCCTACAAAGAACACGAACTCATCCTTTTTTATGACTGCGTAGTATTCCATGGTGTATATGTGCCACATTCTCTTAATCCAGTCTGTCACTGATGGACATTTGGGTCAAAAACAAATAACCCATCAAAAAGTGGACAAAGGATATGAACAGTCACTTCTCCAAAGAAGACATTTATGCAGCCAACAGACACATGAAAAAATGCTCATCATCATTCACTGTCAGAGAAATGCAAATCAAAAGCACAAGGAGATACCATCTCACACCAGTTAGAATGGTGATCATTAAAAAGTCAGGAAACAACAGGCGCTGGAGAGGATGTGGAGAAATAGGAACACTTTTACACTGTTGGTGGGACTGTAAACTAGTTCAACCACTGTGGAAGACAGTGTGGCGATTCCTCAAGGATCTAGAACTAGAAATACCATTTGACCCAGCCATCCCATTACTGGGTATATACCCAAATAATTATAAATAATGCTGCTATAAAGACACATGCACACGTATGTTTATTGCGGCACCATTCACAATAGCAAAGAGTTAGAACCAACCCAAATGTTTTGGGATATTTTAAATTGCATCACATTTTATTTTGCATCCAAGATTTTTGCATTATTTAGCTATCATAGTCAAATATTTAAGAAGGTGTTATTTATAAAAAGGTGTTATTTATGTATAGTGAGAATCATCTATCATAATTAAGATAACAAACAGAAGTTGTACCTAACTAATAGGAAGTGTATGTGAAAAAAATTTAACAAATTCAGACATAATGACTCTTACACAACATTGTCCTCTTAAACATAGGTTAAGTGATATCATTTCAAGCTTCTCAAAAAATTATATAATCAATCATTATATGAATCACTAGAGAGATGTGTAAAATCTGCCAAAAAGAAAGGGAAAAAATAACAAAATTTCAAATTTTATGAGCTTAAAAAAATCTTTTGTTCATACTGTTCTGAAATATCCCACTAATCTATTCAGTCTTTCCTTCTTTATACACTGCCAAAAACAGTGCAACCCATCACCATCTAGCCAAAATAGCAGAAGTGATTACAAAAGAGTGATTCTTCACTCAATTTGAAATCCTATTAAGTCTTTTATTAATTAGATTTAATATGAAATTTTATAAAACATAAATGTGAAATGTAATACGTGGTTTAAAAAATGGCAATGAAATGACCTCCTAAATCAAGAAATAGTGCATTGCTCTCTGTGACCTAAGGGATACCGTTTTCTATGCAAACCTTTCCTACTAGAATTTTGTGATAGTTATTTTCTCTATATCTTTATTGTTTTCATAGCTATTTTTTTTCCTGGACAATATAATTTGCTCTTGCCTCTTGTGGTGGGCAAAATAATGGTCTCCCAAAGATGCCCATGCCCTAATCCCTGGAATCTGAAAATATGTGATCTTATACGGCAAGAAGACTTTTCAAATGTCATTTAGTTAATGATCTGAACATGGAAAGATTATTCTGGATTATCTAGCTGTACCAAGTTTATCACACGGTTCTTTAAAATTGGGGGGATGTGAATATAGTAAAATGGCACAGAGAAAAGCAAATTTTTACCTTGAAAATTGAAAAAAGGGAACAGCAGCCCAGGAATGTCTCAGCATCTTATACTTGAAAAAGTCAAGAAAAGAGATTTTATTACTAGGGCCACCAGATTGTAACACAGTCTTACCAATATCTTAATTTTAGTTCAATGAAACCAGTGTCAAAGTCTAACCTACAGAACAAAAAAATAATAATAATTTTGTGAGTTTTTTTAACCACTAAATTTATGGCAATTTACTAGAGTGGCAACAGAAAATTAATGTATCTCTTTTATTAATTTATATAGATGAATCAAACTAAATTGAGTTTAATCTTGCTATTTTCTTCAATATTAATGTTTTTTTAAAAAATGTATTCATCCCAAATCTTACTGGTGTCACTCATTCATTATCATTGTTGCTGTGTAATATTACATTATACAATTTATGGCAATTTATTATCCACCTTTTAATAAACACAATAAGTTTTGGTTGTTTCCTACCTGAGAAAATTAGTCAAAAATTTGTAATGAATATTTTTATGTATTTATCCAATGGGGTTTTCTAAGATAAATATTTAGGTGTGCTGTGTCATAGGATATGTCTACCTTAAGATTTACACAAATATTTAAATTTTTTTCTAGTGAGGTTGTACCACATTCTCCAACCACCAGAGTATGAGAGACCTTAATGAGGTCTACATCTATTTAGTTTTAGCCAGTACGATAAGTACATGGTTGGGTAGCACTGTAGTTTTAATTTATAATTTTTTGATAATCAGTAAGTGTTAAGATTTTTTATGTTTATTAACCATTTGGAGTTAATATTTATGAATTGTGAATTCTAAACCACTCTTTGGTCATGTTTTTAATTGGGTTATTTGATGTCTTTTTCTTATTGACTTTATTTCCTTTGTGTCTTCTTAACATTAGGCGTTGGTGGTTCTATGTATTGAATATATTTTCTCCCATTTGATGATTTGTATTTTTGTTCATTTTCCAGTGTCTTTTAATGAAGTCAAATTATTAATTTCAATGTAGTCAATTTATAACTTTTAGGTTATATTTTTGTTTATTTAAAAATATTTCTCTAAATATACCATGAAGATACTCTTATATATTACCATTTAAAAATCGTATTTCTTTGCTTTCACATTTAATTTTTAATATTCCTAGAAATTACTTTTATAAGACTTGAGTAAGGGGAAAAATCGTGTTTTCATAGAAGAATACACAGTTGTTTTGGCATTACTTTAAGAGAATATTGTATCCAAATGGTTCTACAGTGGAATATATCTTACAATAAAATGGTTACAAAATTAATTATTTTTATAAGACACTTCAATGTTTCTGGACTTCTTTGTTTCTGATGAACAATGGGCAATTAATCATAACATTCTTCCCTGTATGTAATGTTTCCTTTCTCACTGGTTCATTTTAAGATTTTCTTTCTCTTTGGCTTTTAGCATTTTGTCTATGATGTGGTTAGCATTTTTGTTGTGTTTAGTTTGAAGCTCCTTGGATCTCTAAGTCAATATTTTCTACAAAATTTGACAAATTTTCAGTTGTTATTTCTTCAAATATTTTGTTTCTCTTTGTGTTTCTCTTTCTGGCACTTCAACTATAGACATGAACTTCTTTGCAAGGTATGTCTTTCTGTTATGTAGGTTGATCTATTTTCATGGTCACTGGTTATTTTTTCTGTTATCTTCAGTCACTCATTGAGTCTTTCTTTTAATTTATTGGACATTTTAGCTCTAAAATTCCATCTTTTATCCTTTCCTTGTCCTATCAGAATGCCATTCTCCGTTCACTCATTACTGTCATTTTGCTTCAAACTTTGGATATAATATCCACTCATTCTTTGAATATTGCTTAATAAGTTTCTGTGAAATCCATTTTGCTAAATCTGAAATTTGACATTACCTTGAATGTTTTTGTTCAGCATCTTTTTTGCTTATTGTAAGTTATCACTTTCCTGTTTCTTTACGTTCATGAAAAATTATAAATAATATACTGTAGCACATATGGATTATTAGAATTATTATCTTACATTTGGTAAATAGTAACCTTGTTTGGACTTAAAACACTAGCTTTATTTTCCAAGTTAGGCATCAGCTAAAGTGTCTGCTCAATTTTTGTGTCTTGAAGATGCTGGCTCTTTTTAGGCTGGACTCTTAGAGATCTTTGAGTAACAGGTTCACTTGGACTGGTCACCGACTTGTCTGAGTCCAGTAAGACAGAACACCCATGCATCCATAAGTAATATGAAATGTGTTTATTGCATGAAAATAGTTGGGAAGAAAAAACAGAAGTCTAAGATTCATGTGAACCAGTCCCCCAAGGCTCAGAAAAGCTGCCAGGAATGGATGGAAACTCATCTGCATGTCTCCTGCTTGCACTGCAGTTGAGTTACCCTGGTAAGCAGACTGAGCTGGGTTTTATACCCCTGGGTTTTCAGAATTTTTAGGATAAAATGGGGAAGGACATCCTGTATTAGGGAGAGGGAGGGTGGGCAGGATGAAACAGAGTCCAGGCTTCCCAGCCAGTCCCTCCCTATTTTAGGATATCACATTCCCAACATATTTCACATTTATTCTTCAGAGCTACAAGTAAAAAATGGAGTGAGAACTGGGTTAGTCCAAGGCCACCTGGAGAATTGTTCTCCAGTATCATCCACTGTCTCTGCTTAATTTGTCTCTCAACATAAAAGAGACAGATTACCAGTTGACCCTGCTTATCTGTGGGTTTTGCATCATGGATTCAACCAACCACATATCAAAAACATCCGAAAAATCCGTTTGTATTGAATATATACTGACATTTTTGTCCGTACTCCCTAAACAACACAGCGGATCAACTATTTACATAGCATTTATATCTTATTAGATATTATAAGAGAACTAGAGATTATTTAAACCCTGCAAGAGAATGTGTAGAGGTTATATGTAAATATTGCACCATTTTATATTAGGGACTTAAGCATCCATGGGTTTTGGTATTCCACAGGGGTCCTGGAAACAATCCCCCACAGATATAGAGAGAGGACTGCACTCAAAATTAGAGGCAAAATCTTCCTGGCATTCCCTTGCTTCTAGGATTTCTACTAATTTACAGCTGCTCCATAGATTCGGTTTCTTTCCTCTGAATCTCCAAGTCATTAAGCTTCAGCTTTTTGCTGTCCAAGTTGCATATGGTTGAGGAATGTCATCAATTAATAAGAAAACAAGTACACGGAACTCACTTGGAAGAGGTTTATTTTATGAGAATAGATACTTTTGGTCTCTATGTTCTTGTAAATGGATATCTCTAATGCATATGTGTAGTTTATGTTAGTGACCATTCAGAAATTTAAGTTTGTGCTGAAATTATAGAGCACATACTTTCTGTGATTCTTTCACTATCAGAATATCCCATCTTAAATTATTTAATCTTGAAGTCCTTTTCTACCATATTGAGCTGGTAAGCCTCCAGTGCATCAGTGTGATTTTTCACATTGAAAACATTTTTTCTCTGCTGCAGCAAAGTACATTGGATGATATCTTCAGGAAACAAAACACAAATATTCTTACCCCTTACTGTTGAAACTTTTCAAAAGTAAACTCTCCTTTGACTTTGGCTTGTTGTATACTTATTTCTTCTTTTGAATCCTTTTTGAAATATTCATGCATTTTTATCTACATATTATAATTTTTATCCCAAGAAAATTTTATATGACCATTTTACTGTCCCATCATTACCACAAGTAACAAATATTAATGTATTTTTTTAAGAAAATATATACTGAGCAGCCACTTTATGCTGAGAACTATTTTAGGAATTTGAGATATATATCAGTGAATGAAATAGCCAAAAAGTACTGCCCTAATAAAGCTAAATTAAATTTGTGATAGAAACAGAATAACGCATAAACAAAATACACATTATATGTATTTGAATAGTGTATTTGATTCCTGGGGAAAATAATTCATAGCAAGTAAAGATGTAAAATATGTAGGTTAAAGGGGTATTAGTTTTAAATATGCTAATCATGGTAGGGACTATTCACAAGATAACATATCAGCAAATAATTGAGGAAGTTCAAATAATTAGCAGTAAAAACCTGGAGAGCAAGAAATGTGAACAAAGGGAAGTGTTGCAGGAAGTCAGGGACCCCGAACTGAGGGACCGACTGAAGCCATGGCAGAAGAACATAAATTGTGAAGATTTCATGGACATTTGTTAGTTCTCCAAATTAATACCTTTATAATTTCTTACGCCTTTCTTTACTGAAATTTCTGAACATAAGTTGTGAAGATTTCATGGACATTTATCACTTCCCCAGTCAATACTCTTACAGTTTCCTATGCCTGTCTTTACTTTAATCTCTTAATCTCGTCATCTTCGTAAGTTGAGGACCTATGTTGCCTCGGGACCCTGTGATGATTGCATTAATCGCACAAATTGTTCGTAAAGTATGTGTGTTTGAGCAATATGAAATATGGGCACCTTAAGAACAGGGTAACAGCGATTTTCAGGGAATAAGAGAGATAACCTTAAAGTCTGGCTGCTGGGGGCCAGGCAGGACAGAGCCATATTTCTCTTATTACCAAAAACAGGTAATATAAATATCGTTGAATTCTTTCCCCAGTAAGGAATATTAATAATTAACAGCCCTGGGAAAAGAATGCATTCCTGGAGGGTGGGGGCTATAAAATGGCCACCCTGGGAGTGTCTGCCTTATGCAGATGTAGATAGGGATGAAAGACGCCTTAGTCTCCTGCAGCACCCCCAGGATAGATAGGATTAGGAAATTCCAGCCTGGTGAATTCTAATCAGACTGGTTCTCTGCTCTTGAACCCTGTTAAGATGTTTATCAATGACAATGCATGCACAGCAGGACATGGAAGTTCATTAGTGATTCTAGTTTCACCCTGACCTTGTGATCTTGCCCTGACCTGCCTTGTGATAGTTTGTTTCCCTTAAAGCATGTGATCTCTGTGACCCACACCCTATTCATACACTCCCTCCCCTTTGAAAATTGCTGATAAAAACTTACTGGTTTTACGGCTCAGGGGGCATTACAGAACCTGCCGACATGTGATGTCTCCCTTGGACACCCAGCTTTAAAATTTCTCTCTTTTGTACTCTTTCCTTTATTTCTCAGATGGGCTGACACTTAGGGAAAATAGAAAAGGACCCACTGTTGAATTATCGGGGGTGGGTTCCCCCAATAGAAAGAATCAGTACAAAGATCATCAAGCAGTGTCATGCCTAGAAAGTTAGAAAGAAATCAAGGAAGCAAGTGTAACTTGATAAGGATGAGCACATTAGAGTATAATTAGTAATTATGTTGGGAAGACAATTAAAACTAAGTAAAATAGATCCTTAAAATTTATCAAGAAGACTTTGCCTTTACTCTAGATAAAATAATGATAATCATTAAGAATTGACTGTGGAGACCAACAATCTGACCAAGTTGAACAATTAAAAAATTATTTCATGAACAAAAGAACAAGATATTATTAGACTGGACTTTGACAGTAGCAGTAGAGATATGCAAAAGCAGTCATACTTAAATGTGAATTTTTAATGGCCATTGATTCAGAGGGTGCAAGCTTCAAGACTTCGCTCCTCACACATGGTGATGAACCTGCAGGTGCACCGGAGTCAAGAATTGAGGTATGGGAACTACTGCCTACATTTCAGATGATGTGCAGACACACCTAGATGTCCTGGCAGATGTTTGTTGCAAGGGTAGAGTCTTCATGGAGAACACCTGCTAGAGCAGTGCAAAAGGGAAATATGGGTTTGGGGCCCCCACACAGATTCCCCACTGAGGTAATGCCTAGTGGAGTTGTGAGAAGAGGATCACCATCCTCAAGACTCCAGAATGGTAAATCCACTGACAGCTTGAACTGTACTGGAAAAGCCACAGATACTAAATGCCAGCTCATGAAAGCAGCCAGGAGTGGGGCTGTACCCTGCAAAGTCATAGGGACAGAGCTGTCCTAGGGCATCTGAGCCCACTTCTTGCATCAGGAAGACCAGGATATGAGACATGAAGTCAAAGAACATCATTTTGGAGCTTAAGATTTGACTACACTGCTAGATTTCAGATTTGCATTTGTTTTGGCCAATTTATCCCACTGGGACCAGTGTATTTACTCAATGCCTGCAACATCATTGTAACTGGGAAGTAACTAAATTGCTTTTGATTTTACAGTCAATAGGTAGAAGGGACTTGCCTTTCTCAGATGAGACTTTGGACTGGACTTTTGGGTTAGTGTTGGAATGAGTCAAGAGTTTGGATGACTGTTAGGAAGGCATAATTGGTTTTGAAATGTGAAAGGGACATGAGATTTGAGAGGGCCCAGGGACAGAATGATATGGTTAGATTTTATGTCCCCATCCAAATCTCATCTTTAATTGTAATCCCCATAATCTGCATAATCCCCACATGTTAAGGGAGAGACCAGGTGGAGGGAACTGAATCATGGGACCGTTTCACTCCTGCCATCCTCATGATAGTGAGTAATTTCTAATGAGATTTTATGGTTTTATAAGGGGCTCTTCCTGACTTCACTTGGCACTTCTCTTTCCTGCTGCCTTGTTAAGAAGGTGACTTTCTTCCTCTTTGCCTTCTGCCATGATTATAAGTTTCCTGAGGCCTCCCAGCCATGCTGAACTGTGAGTCACACAGATGTCTAGAGAAAACTTCTTGCTATCTTCTATTCAATCAGGACTACAGGTTCTTATGCAAGAGCTTGTCCATATTTATCATAGTTCTTATTACAATCTAGCATACTTAGTTTTTTATTTTCTTAAATTATTTAATGACCTATGATCAGCTGGTGTCTTAGCTGGTGTCTTTTTGAAGGTATTATAGACATTCAATAATAAATTGTTGATTAAATGATTTATTGAATAAATAACAGTTCAACTGAATAGCTCATTAAATAATACTAATAGTGTGGCATGGTGGAGCATGTCTGTAGTCCCAGCTACTCAGGAGGATGAGGTGGGAGTATCACTTGAGCCTGGGAGGTGGAGGTTGCAGAGAGCTGAGATTGTGCCAGTGCACTCCAACCTGGGAGACAGAATGAGACTCCATCTCAAAAAATAAGTGAATGAATGAATGAATGAATGAATAAATAAATAAATAAATAAATAAATAAATAAATAAATTCTGAGAAAATTGATCTCAAGTAAAAATAATTTTTACTAAAAACTGATTTGAAAATAATGACCTAAAAATATTGCATGATCCTCTCTAATGATACACTGGAATTTGGGAAAAGATCAAGCGAAGTAAGAATGGAGAAGTCATTCCACTTTTAAATGCCCACAGCCAAGGAATATTATTAGGATACAACAATGAATCAGCTCCCATGAAATTATAGCCATAAATCACACTAATATTATGAAGATGAATTCTAGTTAAAAGGATTTGAGCCATTTGAAAACTTCTTAATGAAAATAGTTACAGAAAATGCAATTGAATTTTGTATAAAAAATAAAAGTCTGTGACTCCTCAGTGACTCCCCATTACAAGGATAAAACCTGTGATTTTTTAATGGTTCAAAGCAACAGGATCAAGATAAGGAAAACAGACTACGAATGTTATGGTGGGAGTGCAGGCTTAGTTGGGTTCAATTTCCAGCTTTTCCACTTACTAGCAACATGACCAAAGACAATTTAATGTTGTGTATTTATTTCTTTATGCTTGAAGTGGTAAAGATAATAGTACATACCTTATAGATTTACTTTTTAAATGAAATGAGTTAGATATTTTGGGAAACATGTGCCAAATGTTAAATCCTGCATGTGTTTAATATCTCACAATACTGACTCAAAATCACTACTGAGGTATAGGAATTTAAAGACTCCTTTTTTTTCTTTCTTTCTTTTGTGTTATAAAGTAACTGGGATTATAGCAAATAGGTTATATTGAGAGAATCTCTACTTTTATATTTTACAATTACAGTGTGACTCTGAATATGCAAACATAAAATTTTGGCTTGGAAAACATGTTAATAAGGAAGGAAGTTGGTAGGATAAAATTATAGTATAGTCTTTTTAAAATTTATTTTGAGACTGTGACAAATATGCTGTCATACATCTTGATATGTCGTAAGCTGCTCTACGGTCAATTTGGGTTACAACACTGAGCTCTCTTTAACTTACCATAGAAGAGTAAGGTTGTTGAACTGTTAGGACCAATATTTTTTAAAATATATTATTTCAACTTTTGCTCTTAGACTTTTCACACCAAATTTCTACTTTGTTGAAGTTTAAGTTTGACATTTAAAAGGCAGATGCACTCCTGAGGGATTCACTGGTAAAAGCCATTAGTGAATTTGCTGATATAAAATTTGCATGATAGCATAAATCTTTTATAGAGTGTCTTTGGAAAATGTGTGTGTGTGTGTGTGTGTGTGTGTGTGTGTGTGTGTGTGTGTGCTTGAGAGAGAGAGAAAGAGAGAGAGAGGTTAGACAGTAATGGTAAATTACATTACATAAGCCTTCCACATTACACTTTTTGATGTTTAATAAAACAGAATCACAAAAACTGTATCCTCAGAGGCCTTGTTATACTATCACATGAATGAATATCCATGCCATAGGTTCTGGGAAGCCATATATAAATAAGTTTGGTGAAATTTTGTTTATAAAACTGATAAAGTCATTTTACTTTTCTTTTCTGGAAACTTTGGCTTCCTATCAACTGTGGAGCCATAAGAATAACTCTTCACATGAGTTCTATATACATCACAACTATAAAAGATTAAGGTAAAGGTATTATATCCATATCTATATTTCTATTTTATTTTGATCATTTGATGTTTAGAAATAAAGCAGAGGGGAAGAGAAGTATGCTGTCTGCAACAATAATTATAACTTCTGTAGTTAAATGTATAATGTAGTATTTTTTAGCTGAAAAGATCTCTTGGCAGCTAATTTTGAAACTTTAAAAAGTCAAAATTAGACTTCTGACTTCGGGAAAAGTTGATGTAGATTTATTTTTCTGGCTGCTACTTTTACCTCCCCACCCACTTCTTCCACAAAGTACAACTAAATATCTTGAACATAATTTAACAAATGCAACCATGAAATGACTCTGAATAGGTATTATAGAACAGAAACATGGAATAATTGAAATAAAAACCTTGCTAGATGAGTTCGATAGTAGAATGGAGATGATGGCAGAGAACAGAATTAATGAACTGGAAGACTTATCGTAGTGTTTGCTCCATCTTAACAACACAAAGAAATTGACTTTAAAAGTACACAGAGTCTAAATGATATGTGAAAGTGTAACAAAAGATTTAGCATCTATATCTTTGTGGTCCCAGAAGGAGAGTAAAAAATGAAAAGGCAGGACAAACATTTAAAGAAATAATATCTGAAAACACCCAAACTTGTTAAGACATGAACCCACATGTTTAAGAAGTTGAACAAACCCAAAAGATGATTAAAAACCAACAAATGAAACCTTTGAGACAGACAAAAATTATACTTATAAAAACTACAGAAAAAAAGAAAAAACCATTGGAAGAACCAGAGAGAAGCAACACATAATCTTTAGAGGAATGCAAGTTCAAATGACAGCCCACCTCTCATCCAAAACCACTGAGACCAAAAGCAAATAGTGGAATACATTTTTAACCTTCACATTAAGAGAATTGCCAATAGTAAATCTTCTGTCAGTTGAAGCTAAAAACTAAGAAATTTTGCCACCATAGGATCTACCCTTAGGACATGCATAAAAGCATTTTCTCAATGGAAATAAAGTGGTAACAAAAGAGTAGAAACTTCAGACAAGGATAAAACAAGGTATAACAATGTGGGTAAACATACAGACTATCCTTCATTTTATGAGTTTCTTAATCAGATTTAATGGTGGAAACAGAATTTATATTATAACTCAATTGATATGGTGCTCAATGTATGTAGAGAAAATATTTAAGAAAATTGTGAATTTTGAAAATGGGAGATTTAAGTAGATCTAAATTAAAGTAAATTTTCTAAACATTGTTGTCAATAGGCTATGATAAGTGCATACATAGAAAAACTAGAACAAGCATTAAGAAATCTATACAAACACTTAAACACACTAGCAAAGGTAAATCAAAACTAAAGTGATAAGGCCGGGCGCGGTGGCTCAAGCCTGTAATCCCAGCACTTTGGGAGGCCGAGACGGGCGGATCAAGAGGTCAGGAGATCGAGACCATCCTGGCTAACACGGTGAAACCCCGTCTCTACTAAAAAAATACAAAAAACTAGCCAGGCGAGGTGGCGGGCGCCTGTAGTCCCAGCTACTCGGGAGGCTGAGGCAGGAGAATGGCGTGAACCCGGGAGGCGGAGCTTGCAGTGAGCTGAGATCCGGCCACAGCACTCCAGTCTGGGTGACAGAGCGAGATTCCGTCTCAAAAAAAAAAAAAAAAAAAAAAAAACTAAAGTGATAGACAAAGCTATAGCATCAAAATATATCGTAGACTTAAGTGTAACATGTAAAGCTATACAAATTTTAGGGGAAAAATTAGAAGATCTTCGAAATCTAGGGCTAAGTCAAGAATTATTAGACTTACTACTCTCTACTCTTAGAGCATGTAAAAAAGAAATTTTCCAAACAGAAATAAAGTGAGAGCATAATCCTTAGTCTAATTTTCAAAAATAATAATAAATAATTATTTACTTTTTCGTCAATACACTTTTAAGTTTGTTTGTTTGTTTTTTTTATTTTGTATTCATTCCAAAAATAATGCCATGTTTCAAATTACCTCCCATTTCTCTATTGCTAAAACCATAATCCAAGCTATGTTCTTATGTTTGAACTACATTGGCATGTCATCCGAACTGCCCTCTCAAGTATTTCCCCATAGAACCACAGGAGTGGATGTTGCTAAGTACAAATATGCTTATATCTCCCATTTATTTCTTATGTATATTTATTGGACACTTAGGATAAATCATATATTATTTGATAGAAGTTGTTTACAATTCATTAGTTGCTTCTTAATCTACCTGCCTAGAATTCAGTTATCCTATCATGGCCTTCAAGGTCCTGTATAACCTGCTAGGTCTCTAATCTCCTCAGATAATGTCTCTCAACTCTTTACATATCTCTATTCACTATGACCAAAGAACAAGGACCTTTTTTTTCCTTTCAACATATGAAAGTAGTCCCAATCTTAGGGCCTTATCCCATCGTATTCCTTGTCCATGGAGCAGTTTCACCTGAATGTTCATCTGCAAGTTCTCATGCACTCATTTGAGACTTCCCCAGAGCAGCCTTCCTGGATTACAAAGTAAAAGCAATTCCTGTAACATTAACCTATCTACTTGTATTCTGCATATCAGTAAAATAAATTAAGTCACTAATTTGCATGATTCTTGAATCGTTTGTCATAGTTTGGCAATCTTTTGACAGAAAGTCAATCATGTTCACCACTTTTCACTAGTACTTAAACAAGGTAGAAAAAATTAAGTAAATTTTGATTGATTAATAGCCTCATTTATTAATCTTGATTTTGAATCCAATGATGTTTGATATTAATAGTCAAACACTCTTTTTAAAAATTTGTTGTCCTTAGTATGTCTTAATCTATAACTTTATTTTCAGCCTATGCATTGTCCCTTTTTTGTGCCTTTTTGAATATGCCATTATAGCTAAACCTCATTAATTTGAAAATTTAATCTGATTTTGTCATTTGTTCAAATAATTAAACCCATTCAAGTTTTGGAAAAATGTATGTCATCCTTTTTAGTTATATTTACCATTTTTATCTCTTATTTTACTTTTTTCTCTACCTTTAAATGGGTTTGCTTTGCCAGGTTAGCTTTCATTCTTTTTTCTTAATTTGGAAAGTTTCTGACATCTTTTCATTATTATAATGGCAAACTTCTGGCTATTATCAATTACACTTAAATTTGTATTTTTTGTTACCGTAACAGCATTAAAATAGTTTTTTAATATTCTGTAATAAATAACACTGTAATAATAAAAAACTAAGCAATACATTTATAATCTGTAATAATTGGAAAATAAATAGAAAATAGTGTCTGAAGAATAACGAAATTAATTTTATGAAAATTTTCTTTGATATTTATTATCGTATATGTTATTTTCTCTATGACCTAGAAAATCTGTTTTCGTATCTAAGATATAAGATATCTACACTGGCATCCTCTATTTCCTGCACTAATTTTACTAGAGAAATGTGCATATAAATACACAATTATATTTATATATGTGAGAATGTGTAGGATGAAACATATATGTATCTGTGTATATATGTGTATATATGTATTTCTTTATACCTTAGAAAATATAATCTGCACCATTTATGAGAGTGCTTTTTTCCTTATAAATTTGCCATAGTACATTATACACATTTTTATCTGAAGTGATTTGTTATTTTATACAAAGTATACATTAGTCCTAAATTGCGCTTACTATAAGGCATAACAAAGGAACTGGCATAGAATTACGTTTTAGTCTTAGAAATTTTTATTGATATGATTGTTATATGTTTATAATATATATATAAATGACAAAAAGAAAAACTTCTATCTGGAATGTAGAAATCACATACAAATCAATGAGAAATAGGCAAACAACCCAAAAGAAGGGAACATAACTGGGATAGATACTTTAAATAGGAGGATTACAAGAGAACAATGCATATATTGACAAAGCCCTCAGTATCATTACTCACCAGGGAAATGTAAATTAAAACCACTATGTGATATCATTGAATTCTCAAATATATTGAGAATAGAAAATATTGACATGGATTTGCTCTACTTGGGCCTCCTATTCATTGCCTGTGGAAGTGGAAATTTCCAACTAGAAATACTGACAGTACCAACTTCATCCAAGTATAGGTGTACAGTATACAAAATTTTCATTACTACTTAGAGATCCCTGATAAATGGGTTCCCGTGTCCGTGAAACAAACAAACAAGCAAACCAAATTATACAGCTATTCATAGCAGTTTATTTATAACCCCCAAATTTTAAAATGACCCCAATGTTTTTTAGTCTTAGAATGAATTCATAAATTGTGGTGCATTTCTTAATGCAACAATATGATGCATCTTACAAATATAATGATAGTGAAAAGCAGTCAGACACAAGAGAGTAATGTACTATCTAACTCCATTTACATGACATTCAAGAATTGGTAAAATCACAACAGAGTGATACATATTAGAACAGTAATTACCTCTGGAGTGATATTAACTTAGGAAGGATGTAAGAAATCCTCCTAGGCTGCTGGTAGTGTTGTATATTTTGAACTGAGTAATGGTTACACAGTATTCATATGTGTAAAATTAATTGAGTTGTGTAGTTGATATCTTCACTTTTGTTTATATAAATTACACTTCAATATTAAAAAATCCAATGCAAAATGTCTTTTCTTTAAATAATTGTAAATCAGGAATACATGGGTAAAACAGATAATTACATTAAATATGGGTAGCTATGAATGGCCTCTGTACATATGTATAAGTTGTACATTTTTCAACTTTTTTATGGCATATTTGAAACCTAAATGTTGTGTACATTACTAACATGCTCATTTTTCACTGATGTAGAGAATTTCCATATGAAATTGTATTATATTACATAAAATTGTAAAAGTGATAAGAATTTGTGCAGAATTTATGTTTATCTTAAAATTTAAAATCATACAAATCATGGGTTTGAATATAAATAATGAATATAATGTTTGCTTTCTATGAAAAAAAGTACATTATTAGAAATAAATAAACAAGTATCACTATTAGAAGGGAAGTAACTCCTAATTATGAAACATTAAACCCTATTGCCTTGTGCACTAGGTTGTAGGAAATACTTTTATACAAAATATATTCCTGATGGTGACAAATTCATAAAAAGGAAAAAGAATAAGAGCATCTGATGGAAAAAAGTAATAATTACTTTATAATTGCTCTAAGTAAAGACTAATAGAAAGAAAATCATAGCAGAAATTTTAGGAAAAATAATATCAACAAGGTACTAAATATATGAAAAAAAGTTTATCATAAAATATTTTAAATGTTTTTCATCCATCTGTAACTCTCTAGTTAATGTTATTATCTTTATCAAATTAAATTTTCTTAAAATATGTTTTATGTTGTTAGTTATTAGCTATTTACTTCTATCTGATGAGTAGTAGCTGTTTTACCAGATTTAGTTTTTAATTTTTAATTTTTATATGTACATAGAAGGTATCTGTATTAGTCTGTTTTCAGGTTGCTGATAAAGACATACCCAAGACGGGGAAGAAAAATAGGTTTAATTCAACTTACAGTTCCACATGGAAGGGGAGGCCTCAGAATCATGGCAGGAGGTGAAAGGCACTTCTTACATGGTGATGGCAAAATAAAATGAGGAAGAAGCAAAAGTGAAAACCCCTGATAATCCCATCAGATCTCATGAGACTTATCATGAGAATAGCACTAAAAAGACCAGCGCCCATGATTTAATTACGTACCCCTGGATTCCTCCCACAGCATGTGGGAATTCTGGGAGATACAATTCAAGTTGAGATTTGGGTTGGGACACAGCCAAACTATATCATTCCAACCCTGGCTCCTCCAAATCTTGTGTCTTCATATTTCCAAAGCAGTCACACCTTCCCAACAGTCCCTGAAAGTCTTAACTCATTTCAGTGCTAGCCCAAAAGTCAATAGCCCAAAATCTCATCTGAGACAAGGCAAGTCCCTTCTGCCTATGAGCCTGTAAAATCAAAAGCAAGCTAGGTACTTCCTAGATGAAATAGGGGTAAGGTATTGGGTAAAAAAAACCTTTCCAAATGGGAGAAATTAGCCAAAACAAAGGGGTTAAGGGTCTACGCAAGTCTGAAACCCAGCGGGGCAGTCAAATTTTAAAGCTCCAAATTGATCTCCTTTGACTCCAGGTCTCACATCCAGGTCACACTCATGCAAGAGGTGGGTATCCATGGTCTTGGGCAGCACTACCCCTGTGCTTTGCAGGGTAAAGCCTCCCTCCCAGCTGCTTTCACAGGCTGGCATTGAGTGTCTGCAGCTTTTCCAGGTGCATGGTGCCAGCTGTTGGTGGGTCTACCATTCTGGGGTCTGGAGGACGATGGCCCTCTTCTCACAGTTCCACTAGGCAGTGGCCCAGTGGGGACTCTATGTGGGGGCTCCAACCCCACATTTCCCTTCTGAACTGCCCAAGCAGAGGTATTCCATGAGGGCCCTGCCCCTGCAGCAAACTTTTGCCTGGGCATTCAGGCATTTCCACACATTGTCTGAAATCTAGGCGGAGGTTCCCAAACCTCAGTTCTTGACTTCTATGCACCTGCAGGCTCAATACCATATGGGAGCTGCTAAGGCTTCAGGCTTCCACGCTCTGAAGCCACAGCCCGAGCTGTAAGTTGTCACCTTTCTGCCATGACTGGAGTGGCTGGGACATGTGGCATCAAGTTCCCAGGCTGCACACAGTACCAGCGACCTGGGGCGCAGGTTGCAAAACCACTTTTTCCTGCTGAGCCTCCAGGCCTGTTATGGGAGGGGCTGTCATGAAGGTCTCTGACATGGCCCGGAAGCATCTTCCTCGTGTTCTTGGGGATTAACATTAGGCTTCTTGCTACTTGTGCAAATTTTTGTAGTCAGCTTGAATTTCTCTCCAGAAAATGAGTTTTCTATCATATAGTCAGGCTGCAAATTTTCCAAACTGTTAGGCTCTGCTTCAATTGTGAAACAATGCTTTAAACAGAACCCAAGTCAGCTCTTGAATGCTTTTCTGCTTAGAAATTTCCTCCACCAGATGCCCTAAATCATCTTTCTCAAGTTCAAAGTTTCACAAATCTCTAGGGCAGGGGCAAAATGCCACCAGTCTCTTCTAAAACATAACAAGAGTCACTTTTACTGCAGTTCCCAATAAGTTTCTCATTTCCATCTGAAACCACCTAAGCTTAGAGTTTATTGTCCATATCACTATCAGCATTTCGGGCAAAGCCATTCAACAAGTCTCTGTGAAGTTTCACACTTTCCCACATTTTCCTGTCTTCTTCAAGTCCTCCAAACAGTTCCAACCTATGCCTGTTACCCAGTTCCAAAGTTGCTTCCACATTTTGGGGTATCTTTTCAGCAGTCCCCCACTCTACTGGTACCAATTTACTGTACGATTCTGTTTTTACATTGCTGATAAAGACATACCTGAAATTGGGAAGAAAAAGAGGTTTAATTGAACTTACAGTTCCACATGGCTGGGT
This sequence comes from Rhinopithecus roxellana, assembly GCF_007565055.1. Lineage (NCBI taxonomy): Eukaryota > Metazoa > Chordata > Mammalia > Primates > Cercopithecidae > Rhinopithecus > Rhinopithecus roxellana. The sequence goes on along the minus strand of NC_044566.1, from coordinate 81,741,944 downwards.
CAACATCAGAATCATGGTGAGAGGCAAAAGGCATTTCTTACATGGTGGCGGCAAGAAAAAATGAGGAAGAAGCAAAAGTGGAAACCCCTGATAAACCCATCAGATCACATGAGACTCAATAACTATCACAAGAAGAGCAGAGGAAAGACGGGACTCCATGATTAAATTACCTCTCCCTGTATCCTCCCCATGACACATGGCAATTCTGAGAGATAAAATTCAAGTTGAGATTTGGTGGGGACACAGTCAAACCATATCAATATCTATATTTATGGAGTACATGGAATATTTTGATACAGGCATACAATGTGTAATAATCACATCAAGTTAAAGGAGGTATCAGTCACATCAAGTCTTTTTCATTTCTTTGTACCATGAACATTTTGATTCCACTATTTTAGTTATTTTAAAATATACAGTAAATTATTATTAATTGTAGTCACCATTTGTGCCAACAAATACTATATCCTATTCATTCTTTGAAGACCTGATTTGGTTTTAAAAATATATTTCTTATCTAGAGCAATATTACAAAATATTCTGAATTTCAAATTATTTCAAAATGGTTTTTATAAGAAGTTAGCATTCGATGCTATTGAATACAAGGCATTGCATAAAATAAATGTAAAAAATCCAAAAAAAGTTTAAATAGCTCTGTGACTATAAGTTGTTAGAATATTTGTTGTTTCTCTTTTATTCTGCCCCATTTTACATAGAAAATGTGAAATTCTTATGATTGCCTGCACAGAAGGTAGCTCTTTGACTTCTTTATTGTCAGTCATTCTACTCAAGCTTTTGCTGTTCGTTTGCTCCTCCTCAAGCAGGTCCTGTACTCTCATATCTCAAAGACTTAGACTGCTGTGCCTTTGTTGTAGACCATTCTGCCTCTGCCATACCTGTAACCAGTTTCTTCACTGCTTTCATGCCTTTTCTTTAACTGCTCTTTCCTAATGAGGCTCACCTAAGGGCATCACCCCCCACCCCCCACATAATTCTGACTCATTATGCCTGCTCTTCTTTTTCTATTCCATATTTCTCCTTCTGTCATATAATCAACATTTTTTTCTGCATTTATTTTGCTATTGTTTATTATCACCCCTCAACACAGAAGAATAGGATTTTCATGTGGGAAAGAATCTGTGATTGATTTCAAGCATCTAGAGTATAGTAGGTGCTCAGTAATATTTGTTGTTTATTGAAAATAAATGGAGAGAAATAGGATCTATAGAAAATTTTCTAATTTGAATCAATAAGCACTTTAAGAAATTACTACTTTGAGAGATCAATCAAAATTTTAAAACAGCTTTTATATATTATATATACAACATATTATATATAAATTATTATTATAATTATTAATATATAGTAATTATATTGTATTATAATGTTATAAAATATAAATATAATGCAATATAATTATAAAAATAATATAATATAATTATAATATAATATAAAAATATAATTAATATATAACAATATAATTATAATATAATATAATATAATATATTACAATATGTTATAATTATATATATTAATAATTTATATATTATATATTATTGTATTGTATACTATATAATTATATAGTATATATTATATTATATTATATATAGTGTTATTATTTATATAATAAAAGTATACATATAATATATAACATATTATGAATGTTATAATGTAATATTATATATATACACACACACACAAACTTTCATCCCCTTTTCCAAATACATAAAAATTTATATAGTTCTCCTGTATAATTCAATATAGTTCTGAGCTTTGGCAAGCAAAAATGCTACAGTTTATACTGTTTAAACAATATTTTAAAACTTACAGAGTCACTTCATTGAATGATGCCAGAGTTTAACATCCAGACACCAGTTTTATGTAAATTACGTTGCTCTTCATAAAAGGAAAATGATGTGAATTAAGAGTCTGCCATAATTACCTAGGTTATACCTTCTAGTCCATTTTTTTTTACTTATGGTGTTTATTTTATGTGCCACTCATAATAGACTTTTCAGATCATCCAGAATCTAGGAAAAATTTTTTCCAGACTCAAATTACTAAAGAGAGGCATAGTATTACAGTACTCAGATTTGAAATAGCATACACATAAGATGTATAAGAGTCAGAATAGTAGGATCTATCTATCCATTTCTACAATCTATGTCTTCTATCTATATATATAAATTATGTCAATTTTTAAGTTATACATACAGAGCATGTAATAATGCAAGCAGATTAGTCAAGACAAGAAGATACTTTTATATGCCCATTTAGGTGGTGAGCAGGTAGGTAAATTAATTTTTTGATGGATATACATAAGCAGAAAATTAGATCAACTCTTGAAGGTTAAAATAGAATGTTGTGAGTGAGTAAAAGTACTCAAATCAGTTAGTTTTATGAAGTTAAAATTGAAAAGTTGATTGAATCCTTGCATTAAAATGACCTATGTTTGATTTTTCTCTTTTGGAAATAGAGCGTTTGATAAATGAAAGAGTAAGGCATCAATAGTGTTAAGAAGTAGAGCAAAGGGTTCTGTGAACACTCAGAAGTACAAGATTGAGTTATGCTAGCAAAAGTCATTTGGTCAGATAGCTTTTTGTTTCTTCACAAGTAAAGTCATTCAGTTAGTCCTGAAACCAAACTGTACACATTCAGGTCACAATGAGTGACTGTAGTACCACCAAGGGAAAAAAAGCTGAGATTCATTGCAATCATATTGTGTGGCAGGAACTGCCACAGGTCTTTGGGGACAGTTATGTCTCAGTTGGAAATTTTCTAAGCACCTCAGCCAGGAAGAAAAAATCAAATCTGCCCTGAGTAAAGGTGGGAATTTCAGTCACTTATTTGATTTTTTTTTTTTTTTTTTTTTTTCTGAGACAGTGTCTTGCTCTGTAGCCCAGGTTGGAGTGCAGTGGCGCGATCTTGGCTCACTGCAAGCTCTGCCTCCTGGGTTCGGGCCATTCTCCTGCCTCAGCCTCCTGAGTAGCTGGGACTACAGGCGCCCACCACCACGCCTGGCTAATTTTTTTGTATTTTTAGTAGATACGAGGTTTCACCTTGTTGGCCAGGATGGTCTCGATCTCCTGACCTCGTGATCTACCCGCCTCAGCCTCCCAAAGTGCTGGGATTACAGGCATGAGCCACCACACCTGGCCACTTATTTAAATTCTTAGACACCCTAATAAGTCTAACCAGATTCGTTTTTTCTCTCTCAGATGATTGAAGCCAGACAATCTGCATGGGAATAATGTGGGTGCTCATTTAAAAAGTACATTAATGGACCCCATCAAAATCTCACTGTATCCAAATTTCTCTCCTCTAAATAAATGTATCTACTTGCAAGTAAATATTGCAAGTAATATGTGTACAATCCTTTAAAGAATCACTGAAAGAAACTATAAAAGTTATTGAGAAATCTGCTATGTTTACATTAACAGATAAATGAAATGTATGACTGAAGATCTTGGAAATAATCTAAGTTACTTTATTTTGAGTTACTTTGCCCATCATGACGTTCCTCAGAATCCTCACTATACTTTAAATAAGCTTTCAAAGATTCTTTTTGTACAGTGTTACTTGTACTGAATCTGGAGTTCCTGTAATCTCTGTCAAACCTTCTTGGTCCAGGAATGGGTGCCTGACCCAAAGAGAGTGGACTGTATTTGTCCAATGGCCTAAGAACTAACCCTAAGATCTTATAGTCTTCTAGAAATATTGCATGCTAGATATCTAAGTTGTCAAAGTGGATCCCCATTCAAGGCATTAAACTCAAGCTGTGGAATGCCAATTAGAAGGAAATGTCAGAGCAAAAGAAGAACACACAGAGAAAAACTGAGTGCAACACTAGAATCATGTAGATCAGTTGTCTATGCATAAATCTCTTCAATCACTGGGGCAGCTATTGAGTCATAAAGAATTTTGTTGTATTCCCATTAACTTTGAGAACATGGAAGTAACTGCTAATATAGATGCGTGCATTTTTTATACCAGCTTTCATCTAGATTATATTTTGTACCTTAAAATTGAGTTTAAATTACACTGATAAGCATATAAGGAAGACATGGAGAAAATTTCTTTTAACCTAAACAATAACAATTTTTACAAAAATAATTCACATTGTTAGGGGTACATTTTAATTGCTAATGCAGATAATTATTTACTGTTTATTATGATGTAATATATGCTAAAGAAATGAGAAGGTATATTTAATAACTTTTCAGTCATTCTCTACTCTAATTGTGTTTATGTGAATATGTATTTTGTGGAATGTATACCATCCATGTGAAACACCTGCAGTACTTGGAGTTTCTCGTGAGTTTTGGTGAGTGACAGTCCAAACTTCATGAGGTTAACACCGATATGTTGGAAATTTAATAATCAGAGAATACCAGAATCTTCACCTGACTACCTGGCCCTGGAAGCAGTATGCATAATCATCATTTTTTTTTTTTTTTTTTTGCATAAGGTATTTGCAACCATCTTACTCTGTATTGATTTATTTGGCAGAATTATTAATCATTTCATCATCCTACAGAACATCATACTGGCAAAAACTTAAATATAGAAAAAAATCAGTACTGTATATAATATGACTCAATAGGATCTATGAATGATACAGTGCAAGAAATAAATCTCAAAGGAAAATAGGAACCTGTTTATTTAACAAAACTATTGAAGTTCTGGTAGTCTACAGCTTTAGTTCTCTACCTTTCAGAATAAAATTCACATTGCTTCCTTTTTGTATGCTACACTAAATAAAGGGGGCAGTCATTTGTGGATTTATTGAAATTTTAAAAAGCATGTGTCTAACGTGTATGCCTCAGACACATTTACCAGGTGACACAGGATAGATGAAAGTCTTGCAAATGTCCAAACTATTATCCAAGAATTTCTGTCAATTGGACTTTATGAACCAGATAAATCATTTGTTCTGTCTGTATTTGTGAAATATGCAATCTGTTCCAAACCACAAAAGAAAACCACAATAAACATCAGTAAGATTTTGAAATAAATCCTTGCTTTTTGGTAAATAGTTTGTGAGAAACAACTCTCGGCTTGCTAATGGGCCCTAATGTACCCTGAACGTCTGGATGTGAGCATAATACTTTATCCCAAGTGCTCGTTAAGAAGTCTAAAATACCTCTTCAACTTTGTTATAATATCTGCTACTCCCAGAAGAATGTATTCCACTAATAAATGTAGGTATCACTTATGCGACTTGACTTGAGGAGGTTCTGAATGCATTGTAATTTACATAAGAAAGTTTCAACTTCTCGGCATGCCATCATTTGGCTGCATTGCCAGCTCTCCCACATCCACACTCATGACATCATCAGAATTCCCCAGTGACCTGTTGACTGACAAGAAATACATTTGATCCTATTAAACACATGGAGCTACAAAGTATGGTAGTTATTAACTGGAAATAGACAGTTGTGATGGTAATTCCTACAGTTCAACTGATTTCTTTTTCCTCCCTCTCCCTTTAAAATATGTGCCATTTTAAGTTTTCCATGACATGGAAACTTGACGCCATGACAGAATTAGAAATTTTCAAGATTTATTAAAGGAAATTTCTGAAGAGAATGAAGTGGGAGATAGCAACAGTAGGCAGGGAGAGCATACACATTGTAATACAGGTCTGACAGCTGTGAAAGTGAGAGAAGAAAATGTCTAGGAAGAACTCCAGAGTGCAGATCAGCCAACACTGTGGTTTCTTGAGACAAATTTTCCTGTGGGGGAGTTCCCTGTTAGGCAGAAATGGTCTGAACCTAGTGCTCCCACCATGTTCAGAATGTGAACCATGTTCACGTGTGAATGTGTTGCTGGAACCAAAGCAGTTAGGTTTGTCAGTCAACTCTCCTCACTGCAGTAGGTTCCACTGAAAGAGATCTGAGCTGCACACTTCCATAAGCACCATACATAATCTCCTTTCAGAAGGATGAAGTTGGTGACTAATGTGAGCCAACGTGGCTTACCTGCTTTAAACTTCAATGTTTTTTAAGCACATTATCCAAGATCTTTTCTTCACAGGTATCATAGCTCCACTCTTTTCTTATCTGAGCTATGACCATAGTATAGATACTTGCCAAGGCTGTAACTAATTCTCTTTGTAACACTATTAACTCTCACCATTAGATCCCCTCTGTGATTTTCAGCATTTGTGTGTTCTTGTTGGACAAAATTAAAGATCTTCAAATGCTGCCATGATGGCATTCTGACTTTCATATTCTGCCGTGAGCTGATAGTTGGCTACCCTGGTATGTTTACTTTCTAGGGTTTCTATAATTTATAGTAGTAAACTTATTCCACAATGCTTCATTGTCCCTCATATCTCAATTGTTAGAACTATTGCATAAGTCAGTGAATCCTAATTTAGCTGGAACTCATCCCTATTTATTACAAGTAGGAGTCTCCACAATTGTGAAGATGCATCATGCAGAGTTATCAATACTGCAGATTTCTACCAGCAATTATTTACTACTTTATCAATAGTTTTGTTGACAAGTTATCTAATTCCAGAATATTTTACAGAATTGTTGTCTACTTTTTTAGATTACTTCTAATACCAAATAGACCATCTCTTTTTGTTTAGATTCCCACAGAAACGGGACCTGAGACAAAAATTCAATTGCAAGTGTGTTACTTGGGAAGTGATGCCTGGAAATACTAGTAGGAGTGGAAAAATGAAAGAAAGGAGATGTGTGCATTATCAAGCTAGTTACCCATACAGGCAACTAGAGCTTGATATTCCTAAGGAGTTAGGGGACAGTGTAGAATAAGGGCTGTCTAGTTATTCTACCATAGAAGTGAGGAAGCTGTAGTATTATCTACCAACTCTCTATCTATAATTGTTCATTTGTAGGTACTACCATTGCCTATACCACTTCAGCGTTTTTACCACTCATGTACTTAAAAAAAGTGGTTCTGTGACCAGAAAAATGACTTCAGGAAAAATATTACAAGAGTTCATATCATAAAGCTTTTGGTGTGCAAAAGTGAATGCTGATGAGAATGTTCTGAGAACCAACAGAACTGTCAACAGATTATGTTAAAAAATTTAAAAATAATGTCTGTAATACAGAAAAGAGAGCCAAAATAGCAAAAACTGAAATGCACGCATGCTTCATCTATTCCAAACCTTGGAAACATTATGCTAAATAAAATAAGCCAGACACAAAGGATAAATATATGATTCTGTTTACATGACATACCTAGAATAGGCAAATTCATAGAAGCGGAATGTCTATTTGAGAGTACCTGAGGAAGAAATTGGGAGTTATTGCTTAAGGAGTAGGAAGTTTCTATTTTAGATTATTTAAAAAACTGAAATAGATAGCGGTGATGGAAACACAATATTGTGGACTTAATGGCACTAAATGATACACATAAAAAGGCTAAGCTAGCATTTTTTACTGTTATATATATTATAAGAAAAAGTCAGTATAAAGTTCATGACCAGCCTGGCCAATATGGTCAAATCCTGTCTCTGCTAAAAATACAAAAATTTTCTGGGCATGGTGGTAGGGGCCTGTAGTCCCAGCTACTCAAGAGGCTGAGGCAGGAGAATAGCTTGAACCCAGGAGGCAGAGGTTGAAGTAAGCCGAGATCGTGCCACTGCACTCCAGCCTGGGTGACAGAGCGAGACTCCGTCTCAAAATAAATAACTTAACTAACTAAAACAAATAAATAAATATAAATAAAATAAAAATAGATTAAAAAAGAAAAACATGATAAATGTCATCAGCACAATTCAAAGGACAGGAAAACATAAATGGCAAAGTTATTTATAAAAACAACCTCAAAGTCATTAGCACCCAGAACATTTCAATTTCAAAAAAAAGTAAGATATGTAAAAATAGCTATAATCTTACTTGGTAAAATTTAATTAACATAAAATTTAAGAATATTTCATGTACTTAAAATATTAACATTTAAAAAGTCAAAGAGTACGTACTGTGAATGAGGAAAAACAATTGGGATATTCAATATTTTTGGTGGTTATAAAACAATAATGTGACATTTTATAAAAAGAAATAGACATCTCTAATAAAGGAAAACCTCAAATCTCATTTCCAAGTTTATACACAAGAAACTTATGCAAAGAGATATGCAAGGAGAAACTCGGAAATGTATTCTTTGCAAATTTGTTTCTGATAATGCAGATTGAAAACAACCTAAATATACACTAATATGGGACTTGATATTTTATTTTTTGTTCATTCAAACCATGGAGATGTTTAAATATGTTGAAGTGAATAAGCTTTGTAAATAAACCTCAGAAATATAATGAAGCAAAAATAGGCAGAATGATGAAAATCTTATTGCAATGATGGGAAAAATTAAATATTTTGAAAAATTATATAATTGATCAATAGGGTTATATATGTCAAATTTTTTAAAAAGTGACCAAAAATTAATTTTGACTTCAAAATACAAATACAAAGGTTCAAAGGGGCTCCTTTATACTGCAAATGTTGATTTTTAAAATAAAGAATTTAAAACAAATAGGATTACATATTAACATTCATTTAATCATGATTTTGGTTAATGGGTGTTAATTTTACTTTACTTTTTTCTGAATGCTTGTCTTTTTTATAAAATAGATTATTATATTAATTATAGCCTATACTTTTAATCAGAATTAATAACCCCCACTTTCTATTAGTTTATTATGGCTTCAATTGCATTGCGTATGCATAATTTTATTTTTAACTTTTCTGTTTCATTATCTTTTAATTAATAATTAACAAATGGAGTTGTAAAATTATCATCTCAAAGTCTTTTAACATAATTTATAAAGATTTTTTACTTCAAATCCTATATATTTATTTTTACTTTCATTTTATATATCTTATTATTAGTTTGTTAATATTTTTTTCCACGTTTCTTCTGTTAGTGAAACTGTCTTTTATTTGCCTGTGATAGGCAAAGAAGACGGGCATGTCTTAATGTCTTCTTGAGATTTGTGCAATTTGTAGGGCTCAGAAATTGTCACTGTTCCTGACAGCATGATGAGAGAGGCATATGCTATATAATCTGTGCCTAACATCGGTATGTTTCTAACACTTGTGGTACTTTTTTTCTTTTTTTCTTTTCTTTTTTCTTTCATTTTCTTTCTTTTTCTTTTTCCTCTTTCCTTTCTCTTTTTCTTTCATTTTCTCTTTTTTCTTTTTTTCTTTTTTTGGTAGAGATGGGGTTTCACCATGTTGCCCAGGCTGGTCTTAAAGTCCTGAGCTCAAGCGATCCACCTGCCTTGACGTCCCAAAGTGCTGGGATTACAGGTGTGAGCTACTGTGCCCAGCATTGCCTGTGATACTTTTAAAATTTGTTTCAGTTAACAAGGAATACATTCTTATTTAATTTACAGTATTGTTTACTATAAATGTTTAAGGATTTTTATCTCGACTATGAATAAGTAAAAGTGTCCACTTCTGTTGTTGACCCTTAAGCTGGTATTCATCTTTATCATCTCTTTCCCACACCATTCACTGTAGATTTGCTTATTCTTACACAACCTTTTATGTAAATTAATTCACCTACAAGGTTGGATAACACAGCCCTGTGCCCTTGTTGCCAATGGTCTCTTCAATGACCCTGTAACTTTTAACACTCAAATGGAAGTGCCAAGAGACACCCCATAGAATAACAGGTTTCAGACATACTCCTCCCTATGTACATTGTTATCATGAGTGCAAGCTCCCCATAATTACCAGTACTGACTCCTCCCATTGATAAATAACTGTTTTTTATCCCTCCTTGAGCAGCAGCATGAGGAGTCCATGTGGCAGTTATTGCTTCACCACATTCTGACCCGACTGGAAGTACCACTGACTTCCCCAGGAATCAGGCTTTCCAACTCACCAGAGTATAAAACTGAAAATATAAAGCATAGAAACAACACTGCTAAGAAAAGCCATTTGTACTTTCTTCCACCCCTTCCTGTTTAGACTTACGTAATTTAACTCTGTGGGACACAGCACCATAAACTGGCCACTGATTCAATTCCGAATGCTGCCTCTGAGGTGATGCCTCAACTGAGTCATCCATAGACCATTCCAATATTCTATCAGAACAGTTCCTTCCAGTCATAGAGTATTTAATACTTCAAGTGATCTTTTGCTCACTAAGCACCTAATTGGCTGTGAAAAAATATTACTCTGAGTCAATACATGTAGGGTCCCATGTTATGAATTATTCATTAGGTTATTAGGGTTGTGTTAGACAAATGCAAAACTCTCAGATAGTGATACTGACAAGGAACGTATTAGGGAAATAAACTCATATCCAGATTATGCGTAATTTCTGATAAGAATAAATAACTCATCCCTCCAGGGTAGAAGGGATTGATTGTAATCAGCGTAGCAGTGAGTGATGGGCATATTTTCTTGAGATCTGTGTCATTTGTAGGGCTGAGAATTGGTCACAGCTCCTGACAGGATGGTGAGAGGAACATGCTATGTGATCTGTGCCTAACATCCCTCAACATTAGCATTACTGCACTCTTCATGAGCCTGGAAGATAAGTCTAAAGTGGCTGAGGATAGAAATTAGTTGACATCATCGGCTATGTTTCTAACAAGTATTGTGTGCCTCCTCTGACTCAGGTACTTTCTGGGGTCCATTGATGTGAGACCCACAGTTTCACACATTTCGTGCTCACTTCCATGTGTCCATCCACATGCCTTTTCCCCAAACTTCTATATATCTGATTCTCTAATGTTCTTTTCATGACTCTTATCAACCAGCCAAGCCATTTAATGCTGTACAGCAGTCTGCACACCTGGGCCAGATTTCTTGGGTCACTTTACACATTTGCACTCATATCAAGTGGACAACAAAGGGTAATGCTTGTAACATTATTTGCTGAGAGGATTCACTTCATTAGTGTATTTCAGAACCACATCCTCTGATTTGTGCAATATTACAATTGGAGTCTAATTTCATCTCATTCCAACATATCAAGGTGACTCATATGTAAACAAGGACCAATTACATTTTCTCTTCTATGAGATGATTTTAAGAAACTTTCCCTCACCCATAAGGTTACAGACATAAGTTGAGAGAAATGGTAAATGCAAAATTAGGCAATGCATGCAGGGGTCCATGTTACGAATTATTCATTAGGTTATCAGGGATTGTGTTAGAAAAGTACAATGTGCCTTCTTAACTCTGATAGCAAATTATCATTTTAGCTATTTGATAGATTGCTACTGCATTTGATGTTTAGCAGATTTAATAATGCTAAGGGGTAGTTCCAGTCACATCGTCACATAATTTCTATAGGTACTCAATCGCTGTTAGTATATGTAGTTAATAGAATTATAAGATAACCTCCAAGATTCTTGTCTCCGACCTTATACAAACCCTATACATCTTCTTCCCTTGATTGTAGGAATTCCCTGTGAAAATGATGGAATTTCATTTCTCTGATAAGGCAACATTATATGGAAAGGTGAAAGGATTTTGCACATGCAATTAAAGTCCCAAATCAGTTTATTTTGAGTGAACTGCAAGGAAGATTATTCTGGGTGGGTAAGAATTGGTTTGGTGCAAGATGTTAAAAGAGGGGCTGAGATCATTGCTGACCTGAGAATGGTTATCCTGCTGGTTTTAAAGAGAAGTCTCCATATTGTGAGAGGGATAAATGGATAGGAATTCCCTTTAGGCATTGTGAACGATCTCCATGGATGGCCAGTTAAGAAAATGGAGACCTCAAGATTGGGGGAGCAAGATGGCCGAATAGGAACAGCTCCAGTCTCCAACTCCCAGCGCGAGCGACACAGAAGACCGGTGATTTCTGCATTTTCAACTGAGGTACTGGGGTCATCTCACTAGGGAGTGCCGGACAATCGGTGCTGGTCAGCGGCTGCAGCCTGACCAGCAAGAGCTGAAGCAGGGCGAGGCATCGCCTCACCTGGAAGTGCAAGGGGGAAGGGGATCGTTTTCCTAGCCAGGGGAACTGAGGCACACAACACCTGGAAAATCGGGTAGCTCCCACCCCAATACTGCGCTGTAAGCATACAGGCACACCAGAATATATCCCACACCTGGCCGGGAGGGTCCCACGCCCACAAAGCCTCCCTCACTGCTAACACAGCAGTCTGCCACGATCTATCCGCAAGGCAGCAGCGAGGCTGGGGGAGGGGCGCGCGCCATTGCTGAGGCTTAAGTAGGTAAACAAAGCCGCTGGGAAGCTCGAACTGGGTGGAGCTCACAGCAGCTCAAGGAAGCCTGCCTGTCTCTGTAGTCTCCACCTCTGGGGACAGCGCACAGCTGAAGACCAACAGGGGAAGTAGCGGGAGCCGGTGCAGACGCGAACGACTCTGTCTGACAGCTTTGGGGAGAGCCCTGGATCTCCCAACGCGGAGGTTGAGATCTGAGAACGGACAGACTGCCTGCTCAGGTGTGTCCCTGACCTCTGAGTAGCCTAGCTGGGAGACATCCCCCACTAGGGGCAGTCTGACACCCCACACCTCACAGGGTGGAGTACACCCCGAGAGGAAACTTCCAAAGGAAGAATCAGACAGGTACACTCGCTCTTCAGCAATATTCTATCTTCGGCAACCTCTGCTGCTGATACCCAGACAAACAGGGTCTGGAGTGGACCTCAAGCAATCTCCAACAGACCTACAGACAGTCCTTCTGACTGTCAGAAGGAAAACTATCAAACAGGAAGGACACCTATACCAAAACCCCATCAGTACGTCACCACCATCAAAGACCAGAGACAGATAAAACCACAAAGATGGGGAAGAAGCAGGGCAGAGAAGCTGGAAATTCAAAAAATAAGAGCGCATCTCCCCCTGCAAAGGAGCGCAGCCCATCGCCAGCAACGGATCAAAGCTGGTCAGAGAATGACTTGGACGAGAGGAGAGAAGAAGGCTTCAGTCCATCAAACTTCTCAGAGCTAAAGGAGGAATTACGTACCCAGCGCAAAGAAACTAAAAATCTTGAAAAAAGAGTGGAAGAATTGACAGCTAGACTAATTAATGCAGAGAAGATCATAAACGAAATGACAGAGATGAAAACCATGACACGAGAAATACGTGACAAATGCACAAGCTTCAGTAACCGACTCGATCAACTGGAAGAAAGAGTATCAGCGATTGAAGATCAAATGAATGAAATGAAGCGAGAAGAGAAACCAAAAGAAAAAAGAAGAAAAACAAATGAGCAAAGCCTGCAAGAAGTATGGGATTACATAAAAAGACCAAATCTACGCCTGATTGGGGTGCCTGAAAGTGAGGGGGAAAATGGAACCAAGTTGGAAAACACTCTTCAGGAAATCATCCAGGAGAACTTCCCCAACCTAGTAGGGCAGGCCAACATTCAAATTCAGGAAATACAGAGAACGCCACAAAGATACTCCTCCAGAAGAGCAACTCCAAGACACATAATTGCCAGATTCACCAAAGTTGAAATGAAGGAAAAAATCTTAAGGGCAGCCAGAGAGAAAGGTCGGGTTACCCACAAAGGGAAGCCCATCAGACTAACAGCAGATCTCTCGGCAGAAACTCTACAAGCCAGAAGAGAGTGGGGGCCAATATTCAACATTCTTAAAGAAAAGAATTTTAAACCCAGAATTTCATATCCAGCCAAACTAAGTTTCATAAGTGAAGGAGAAATAAAATCCTTTACAGATAAGCAAATGCTTAGAGATTTTGTCACCACCAGGCCTGCCTTACAAGAGACCCTGAAGGAAGCACTAAACATGGAAAGGAACAACCGGTACCAGCCATCGCAAAAACATGCCAAAATGTAAAGACCATCGAGGCTAGGAAGAAACTGCATCAACTAACGAGCAAAATAACCAGTTAATATCATAATGGCAGGATCAAGTTCACACATAACAATATTAACCTTAAATGTTAATGGACTAAATGCTCCAATTAAAAGACACAGACTGGCAAACTGGATAAAGAGTCAAGACCCATCAGTCTGCTGTATTCAGGAGACCCATCTCACATGCAGAGACATACATAGGCTCAAAATAAAGGGATGGAGGAAGATCTACCAAGCAAATGGAGAACAAAAAAAAGCAGGGGTTGCAATCCTAGTCTCTGATAAAACAGACTTTAAACCATCAAAGATCAAAAGAGACAAAGAAGGCCATTACATAATGGTAAAGGGATCAATTCAACAGGAAGAGCTAACTCTCCTAAATATATATGCACCCAATACAGGAGCACCCAGATTCATAAAGCAAGTCCTTAGAGACTTACAAAGAGACTTAGACTCCCATACAATAATAATGGGAGACTTCAACACTCCGCTGTCAACATTAGACAGATCAACGAGACAGAAAGTTAAGAAGGATATCCAGGAATTGAACTCATCTCTGCACCAAGCAGACCTAATAGACATCTATAGAACTCTCCACCCCAAATCAACAGAATATACATTCTTCTCAGCACCACATCGCACTTATTCCAAAATTGACCACATAATTGGAAGTAAAGCACTCCTCAGCAAATGTAAACGAACAGAAATTATAACAAACTGTCTCTCAGACCACAGTGCAATCAAACTAGAACTCAGGACTAAGAAACTCAATCAAAACCGCTCCACTACATGGAAACTGAACAACCTGCTCCTGAATGACTACTGGGTACATAACGAAATGAAGGCAGAAATAAAGATGTTCTTTGAAACCAATGAGAACAAAGATACAACATACCAGAATCTCTGGGACACATTTAAAGCAGTGTGTAGAGGGAAATTTATAGCACTAAATGCCCACAAGAGAAAGCAGGAAAGATCTAAAATTGACACTCTAACATCACAATTAAAAGAACTAGAGAGGCAAGAGCAAACACATTCAAAAGCTAGCAGAAGGCAAGAAATAACTAAGATCAGAGCAGAACTGAAGGAGATAGAGACACAAAAAACCCTCCAAAAAATCAATGAATCCAGGAGTTGGTTTTTTGAAAAGATCAACAAAATTGACAGACCGCTAGCAAGGCTAATAAAGAAGAAAAGAGAGAGGAATCAAATAGATGCAATAAAAAATGATAAAGGGGATATCACCACTGACCCCACAGAAATACAAACAACCATCAGAGAATACTATAAACGCCTCTATGCAAATCAACTAGAAAATCTAGAAGAAATGGATAATTTCCTGGACACTTACAGTCTCCCAAGGCTAAACCAGGAAGAAGTTGAATCCCTGAATAGACCAATAGCAGGCTCTGAAATTGAGGCAACAATTAATAGCCTACCCACCAAAAAAAGTCCAGGACCAGATGGATTCACAGCTGAATTCTACCAGAGGTACAAGGAGGAGCTGGTACCATTCCTTCTGAAACTATTCCAATCAATAGAAAAAGAGGGAATCCTCCCTAACTCATTTTATGAGGCCAACATCATCCTGATACCAAAGCCTGGCAGAGACACAACAAAAAAAGAGAATTTTAGACCAATATCCCTGATGAACATTGATGCAAAAATTCTCAATAAAATACTGGCAAACCGGATTCAGCAGCACATCAAAAAGCTTATCCACCATGATCAAGTGGGCTTCATCCCTGGGATGCAAGGCTGGTTCAACATTCGCAAATCAATAAACATAATCCAGCATATAAACAGAACCAAAGACAAGAACCACATGATTGTCTCAATAGATGCAGAAAAGGCTTTTGACAAAATTCAACAGCCCTTCATGCTAAAAACGCTCAATAAATTCGGTATTGATGGAACGTATCTCAAAATAATAAGAGCCATTTATGACAAACCCACAGCTAATATCATACTGAATGGGCAAAAACTGGAAAAATTCCCTCTGAAAACTGGCACAAGACAGGGATGCCCTCTCTCACCACTCCTATTCAACATAGTGTTGGAAGTTCTGGCTAGGGCAATCAGGCAAGAGAAAGAAATCAAGGGTATCCAGTTAGGAAAAGAAGAAGTCAAATTGTCCCTGTTTGCAGATGACATGATTGTATATTTAGAAAACCCCATCGTCTCAGCCCAAAATCTCCTTAAGCTGATAAGCAACTTCAGCAAAGTACCAGGATACAAAATTAATGTGCAAAAATCACAAGCATTCTTATACACCAGTAACAGACAAGCAGAGAGCCAAATCAGGAATGAACTTCCATTCACAATTGCTTCAAAGAGAATAAAATACCTAGGAATCCAGCTTACAAGAGATGCAAAGGACCTCTTCAAGGAGAACTACAAACCACTGCTCAGTGAAATCAAAGAGGACACAAACAAATGGAAGAACATACCATGCTCATGGATAGGAAGAATCAATATCGTGAAAATGGCCATACTCCCCAAGGTTATTTATAGATTCAATGCCATCCCCATCAAGCTACCAATGAGTTTCTTCACAGAATTGGAAAACACTGCTTTAAAGTTCATATGGAACCAAAAAGGAGCCCGCATTGCCAAGACAATCCTAAGTCAAAAGGACAAAGCTGGAGGCGTCACGCTACCTGACTTCAAACTATACTACAAGGCTACAGTAACCAAAACAGCATGGTACTGGTACCAAAACAGAGCTATAGACCAATGGAACAGAACAGAGTCCTCAGAAATAATACCGCACATCTACAGCCATCTGATCTTTGACAAACCTGAGAGAAACAAGAAATGGGGAAAGGATTCCCTATTTAATAAATGGTGCTGGGAAAATTGGCTAGCCATAAGTAGAAAGCTGAAACTGGATCCTTTCCTTACCCCTTATACGAAGATTAATTCAAGATGGATTAGAGACTTAAATGTTAGACCTAATACCATCAAAACCCTAGAAGAAAATCTAGGTAGTACCATTCAGGACATAGGCATGGGCAAGGACTTCATGTCTAAAACACCAAAAGCAACGGCAGCAAAAGCCAAAATTGACAAATGGGATCTAATTAAACTAAAGAGCTTTTGCACAGCAAAAGAAACTACCATCAGAGTGAACAGGCAACCTACAGAATGGGAGAAAATTTTTGCAATCTACTCATCTGACAAAGGGCTAATATCCAGAATCTACAAAGAACTCAAACAAATATACAAGAAAAAAACAAACAACCCCATCAAAAAGTGGGCAAAGGATATGAACAGACATTTCTCAAAAGAAGATATTCATACAGCCAACAGACACATGAAAAAATGCTCATCGTCACTCGCCATCAGAGAAATGCAAATCAAAACCACAATGAGATACCATCTCACACCAGTTAGAATGGCAATCATTAAGAAGTCAGGAAACAACAGGTGTTGGAGAGGATGTGGAGAAATAGGAAAACTTTTACACTGTTGGTGGGATTGTAAACTAGTTCAACCATTATGGAAAACAGTATGGCAATTCCTCAAGGATCTAGAACTAGATGTACCATATGACCCAGCCATCCCACTACTGGGTATATACCCAAAGGATTATAAATTATTCTACTAAAAAGACACATGCACACGTATGTTTATTGCGGCACTATTCACAATAGCAGAGACTTGGAATCAACCCAAATGTCCATCTGTGACAGACTGGATTAAGAAAATGTGGCACATATACACCATGGAATATTATGCAGCCATAAAAAAGGATGAGTTTGCGTCCTTTGTAGGGACATGGATGCAGCTGGAAACCATCATTCTTAGCAAACTATCACAAGAAGAGAAAACCAAACACCGCATGTTCTCACTCATAGGTGGGAACTGAACAATGAGATCACTTGGACTCGGGAAGGGGAACATCACGCACTGGGGCCTATCATGGGGAGGGGGGAGGGGGTAGGAGGGAGGGATTGCATTTGGGAGTTATACATGATATAAATGATGAATTGATGGGTGCTGACGAGTTGATGGGTGCAGCACACCAACATGGCATAAGTATACATATGTAACAAACCTGCACGCTATGCACATGTACCCTAGAACTTAAAGTATAATAAAAAAAAAAAAAAAAAAAAAAAAAAAAAAAGAAATGAGAGCTAAATGATGAGAACTCGTGAACACAAAGAAAGGAACAACAGACGCGGGGGTCTCCTTGCGGGTGGAGGGTGGCAAGAGGGAGAGGAGTAGAAAAGATAACAAACCTCTGTGACACAAGTTTTCCTATGTAAGCAAACCTTCACATGTCCTCCCAAACCTAAAATAAAAGTTAAAAAAAAAACAACAAAGACCCAATTGGAGTTGCAATTTGCTCTTTCCCATTCTACTGCATTTCTGAAACACAAAGTATACAAAGAATGTGTCTTATATTTTATGAAATGTACATTTGGACCCCCTTTTTTTGTTTGGATAACAATTGTAAAACACTACCTAAAGGCATAAAATGGCTAGGGTGAGAATTAATATTGGTTCATAATTATATTTGCTTAATTACTAAAAATGTACCTGTATTTGCTTTAAGTATGCCATTTGACTATTGCCCTCCTTTTTGTCCAGAGCCATTAAACGATTAAAGTATTTGAAATGAAAAAAAAAAAAAAAAAAAAAAAAAAAAAAAAAAAAAAAAGAAAATGGAGACCTCAATTCTACAACCAAAAGAACTAAATTATACCAACAGCCTAATGAGCTCAGAAGAGGGCTATGAACTCCACATAACAATGCAGGCTGGCTAACACCTTGATTTCTACTTTGTGAAACCCTGACCAAAGAATCTAATGATAGGTTGTCTGGACTTCTGACCTACAGAAATTGAAGCAATAAATAGGCATTGCTTTATCCTGAAAATTTGGAGAAAGTGTGTCTTGCATTTTAGCACACTAGAAGCTTCTTTTCTAATATCAAGAAGTCTCTTCACTATTGAAGCAGATATGGTCCAGGGATGAACCTTTCATTTAAAAAATTCTCATTATCACATCTTCTCACTGTCACATTGCTTTTGCCCAGTTCTCTATCATCTTCCTTCCTTCCTTTTGTTCTATATATCTCTTATACTTTACTTTATATTTCATTTTCACTTGTTTGAGATAAACTTTTTGATTTATCTTTCATCTCACTAGTTGTATTGTTCCCCAATTTATATATTTGAAGCTACTTACCAGATACCAGAGATTACGTAGATGTGAGACTTTTATTTAAAGTGAATCACATGGTGTTGCAACAGAAAGAGAATGAAGGCAAGCATTAGAGATCCAGTTGGTAACTGCAGTGTAAGTGTTCAATTGGGCCAGTCTTACAAGCTGCATTGTATTGAGACTAGCTGGAATGATCAAGATTTATGTAAAGAATCTTGGATTTGAGAGAATACATCTAAAAAGCTCTCTGGCTCACTCAGTGGTCAAACAGGCTTATTAAACTAAACAGGGTAATTACAGAGCAACAGTAAAGAGACTAACTAGGTGTCATAAGAAAAATTTCATACATTGAAAAGTATACCATAAATGCCAATGCCCTTATCTTAGCCAAGAATAAAACCAGCAAACCAACAATCAAAGAAAGAAAGATATCTAGGAGTCCCCAGAGAAAGGAACAGAGCTTTTGTCAGCCAGTTTGAAATTAGTTCTACTTCTATATTAATCCTCCTACCTAACAGGTTACTCTGCTCAGTCTTCTACTAAACTCATCTCATAGCTGTATTTTGCACTACTTACTATTGATATTTTTAATTGCAATTTTTTTTTGTCAAAACTTTCCAAATTATTTCCCTTTTGGTGTGTCTTTTCTATTATCTTGAACATATTAGTAACAGTAATTTAAAATTCTTCCAATTCTCAACAACCCAATCTCCTACACATGTGCTTTAATTAGCTAGTGTTGCTCTTCAGTTTTGGTCCACAGAATATATCTTTTAGCATGGCTCGTAATTTTTATTGCATAATTGGCAATGAAGATGCAAAATTGTATAGAATTGGGAAAGTAATGTTTCTAAAAAGGACACTTTACGTTTTAAAACAGGTACTAGCCTATCTTCCTAATTTTGTAAAAAGTGGGCATTTGGGTTTGTGAGGTCTGTTATTATTTTATTCTCATCATTTTTCTTTTTGCTTTATTATTTTCTTTACATTCTTAACCATACATCTTTCAAACTCTTGGTCAGCAAACTACTGTAGGTCCATTTTATTTTCTCCCGCTTCTGATGCTTTTGTGATTTTTA
Source organism: Rhinopithecus roxellana (assembly GCF_007565055.1). Lineage (NCBI taxonomy): Eukaryota > Metazoa > Chordata > Mammalia > Primates > Cercopithecidae > Rhinopithecus > Rhinopithecus roxellana. The sequence goes on along the minus strand of NC_044566.1, from coordinate 81,721,904 downwards.
TACAAATGTTAAGCACTGAGTTTAGAAACATGACAAGAAATTTTGAGGAACTTAATAATGATAATTTACTCTTGTAATAAACTTTTGCTTTAAACTAATTGTGTTGTAAAGGTGTTGTATCCACCTGAATCTGTGATTGATCTCACTGTGAAGATTGGATGTTTCAAGTATACCTTTTACAAGATGTACTCATAATGAGGCCCAAATGAAAGCTGAAAGTGCTAGTTAGGTCTCTTGTTTCTTAGTGGAGATTGAAGTCCAACTTTTTTCACCCTTGCCAGCCTCATATGAATACCAAGAGCTATGCTGTCTGTCTCAGCAACTCTTATGCTATTTTCAAATAGTCATATATCTGTCAGGGAAAAAAGACAAAAAAAAAAAAAAAGTGCTCACTTCTTTAAGCTTCTCTTATTTATTTGCTTTTACCTTCATCATAAACCCTTGTTGCTTCCTTTGATTACCAATCTCTTTATACAAATTTAACAATATTTTGTACACATTTTCTATTTTCCTTGAATGAGTGCTGGTATAAAACAAACTATACTTTCATTTATAATTCATTTCATTTAAAAAATGGATAGACTATTAACGACTTCTGAGAAAATGTTATTGTACATGTACTTAAAGTCCAAAAAATAGAAAAAAAAAGAAAATGAGCAGAAATACATTTGAAAATATAGAGGCCAAAAATTTCCAAAATATGTTGTAAAATATAAACGTACAAATTAAAGTGCACACAAATCACAATGATTACACAGAAAATTCCTTAAGCCCTCCAAATGGCTGAACATAAAACATGAAAAAGGCATTTTAGGAGCAGTCAAAATTTTTAAATGCTGTTTTACATAGAAGATAAAAGCAACAAAAATTACGGTTGACTTCTCGTTAGAAATAGAGGCAGCTGGAAGAAGATGAAATAATATATTCTTTTAACTCTGTAAAGTAATAAAATACATTATCCACTCAGAATTTCATGTCAACATAAAAATCCGTTTAGAGAGTTAATATAAAATAATGCCACTTTTATTAAATTTGAGATAATTTGCTAACTGTAAGCCTATACTATTAGACATAATAAAGGAAAATTACCATGCTGAAGGGAATCAACATAAAAACTTGAATTGACTGGAGAAAAATAACATCTTAAGTAGTATTGTGTCAGTATATATAAAAGACCATATACAGAGAGAAAGATAGGTAGACAGATAGATGCATAGATACATAGATAGATGATGGATAGATAGATAGATAGGCTTTCTGTTTTTCTTCCTTTTAGATCTATATGATGCATAAAAATTTCAAAGAGCATATTTTGGCACTAATACCAAGCATGAAGCACACACATATATTTTGTATATATAACAATAACACATATAAAATGATATCACATCTATGAAAACTAAGAATGGAAATTTTAATCACTGCACCTATCAATAAAGCTTATTGCAAATTTTATAGTTCAAAATCAAGACATAAATTAAAAACATACAACATTGACTTCTGGTTCCAAAATGGTAGCAGAAAAGCAGGTTGGCTTCACTCTCTCCCACAGAAAACCAAAGGCAAATATACATCACAGACATTACCACTAGTAATATTTCAGAAGCCAAATATCGTTCCTGGGGCTACAGCGAAGTTACTCTGAGCAGATGGTAAGAGAGAATCAAACTTTCAGATTTGCAGTGATGCTTCTGTGATTTTTCCCTACACAAAGTGTGCAAAATATTTTCCACCAATTTATGGTTTCTACGTGAATAAAACAAACAAAAAACACAATAGGCAAAAGTACTTGAAAGTATAAAACACATTGGGAAAATTAAGTACATGGACAAACCCAAAACACTCTAACACCGTAATTATGATGTGCAATCCATTTATAACTGTAGTGGAAGTGCAAAAGACAAATCTATTACAAGTAATAATATTTAATATTAGCCTATTCAGAGATAGGCAATATAAAATATGTAAATTGAGGCAACAAAGTCAGAATATGAGGGGAATGAAGATAATATTTAGAGAGTATTTTAGAGAGTATTTTACTGTTTTTGTATTTTTTTTTTTTTTTTTTTTTTTTTTTTTTTGGAGACGGAGTCCTGCTCTGTTGCCCAGGCTGGAGTGCCCTGGCGTGATCTCGGCTCACTGCAAGCTCCACCTCCCTGGTTCACGCCATTCTCCTGCCTCAGCCTCAGAGTAGCTGGGACTACAGGCGCCCGCTACCTCGCCCGGCTAGTTTTTTGTATTTTTTTGTAGAGAGGCGGTTTCACCGTGTCAGCCAGGATGGTCTCAGTCTCCTGACTTCATGATCCACCCGCCTCAGCCTCCCAAAGTCCTGGGATTACAGGCGTGAGCCACCGCGCCCGGCTGTTTTTGTATTCTTATCTGTGTTATCTCAGAAAAGATGTCATCTCTTTAGAAACTTAAAAAAAAAAAAAATAATAGCTTTGTTGGTACAAGTGTTTTCTGGTTACATAGATGAATTGTATAGTGATGAAGTCTGAGATTTTAGTGCACCCTGAGAAGTGTATATTGTACCCAATATATAGTTTTTTAATCCCCTACCCCACTTCACCCTCTCCCTTCTGAGTTTCCGAAGTTCATTATGTCACTCTGTATGCCTTTGTATACCCATAGCTTAGCCCCCATTATAAGTGAGAACATAAAATATTTGATTTTCCATTCCTGAGTTACTTCACTTAGAAAATGGCCCCCAGCTACAACCCAGTTGCTACAAAAGAAATTATTTTGCTCTTTTCTATGGTTGAGTAGTATGCCACAGTGTATATATACCACATTTCCTTTATCCACTTATTGGCCAATGGACACTTAGGTTGGTTTCATATCTTTACAATTATGAATTTTGCCAAAAATTACATGTGCAGATGTCTTTTTCATATAACTTTCTCTTTTGGTAGATACCCAGTAGTGAGATTGCTGGACCAAATGGTAGATCTACTTTTAGTTCTTTGGGGCATCTCAGTACTGTTTTCCATAGAGGTCATGCTAATTTACATTTCCACCAGTAGTGTATAAGTATTTCCTTTTCACCACTTCCATGCCAATGTCTATTGTTTTTTGACTTTTTAATAATGGTCATTCTTGCAAAGGTAAGGTAATATCTTACTGCAGTTTTAATTTGCATTTCTCAGATGATTACTGATTTTGAGCCTTCTTTCATATGTTCGGTGGCCATTTGTATTTCTTCTTTGGAGAAATGTCTATTCATGGCATTTGCCCACTTTTTGATGGAATTACTTGTTTTTGTTCTTGCTGATTGTTTGAGTTCCTTGTAGTTTCTGGATATTAGTCCTTTGTCAGACGCATAGTTTGCAAATATTTTCTCTCATTCTGTGGGGTGTCTGTGTACCCTGTTGATTATTTGTTTTGCTGAACAGAAGCTTATTAGTTTAATTAGATCTCATTTATTTATTTTTGGTACATTTGCTTTTAGGGTTTTAGTCATAAATTTTTACCTAGGCCAATTCCCAAGAGAACTTTTTCTAGGTTTTCTTCTAGAATTGTTATGATTTCAGGTCTTAGATTTAAGTCTTTGATCCATCTTGAGTTGATTTTTGTATAATGTGAGAGACAAAGATCCAGTTACACTCTTCTACATATCACTATCTGATTTCTCCAGTGCAATTTATTATGTAGGGTGTCCTTTCTCCAATTTATGTTTTTGTATATTTGTCAAAAATCAGTTAGATGCATTTGGCATTGTTTCTGGGTTCTCTATTCTGTTTCATTGGTCGATGTGTCTACTTTTATACCAGTCCCATATTTTTTTGGTTACTATAGCCTTTTAGTATAATTTGATGTCGGGTAATGTGATATCTTCAGATTTGTTTTTTGTTTGTTTGTTTGTTTGTTTGTTTTTGTTTTTCCTTAGGATGGCTTTGAATATTCAGAATTGTTTTTGGTTCCATAGAAATTTTAGAAAAATTTTTTCTAATTCTGTGAAAAGTGATGTTGGTATTTTGGTAGGAATTGCATTGAATCTGTGGATTGCTTTGAGAAATATGGTCATTTTCAAAATATTGATTCTTCCGATTCATAAGCCTGGGATGCGTTTTCATTTTTTCGTGTCATCTATGATTTCCTTCCTCTGTGGTGTTTTATAGCTATCCTCCTAGAGACCTTTCACTTCTTTAAGTATATTCCAAAGTACTTCACTTTTTTGCTGATATTGTAAAATAGATTCAATGTCAATATTGAAATGTGAGGCCCTGCTTCAGTCACCATGTTAATTGTTACCTAGACACTTTGTTTGTTTCATTGTGTTACTGTTTTATAAGCACTGTTTTATGCTTTCAAGAGGTTCTCTGCTGGTGCATACCATCCTTTGTTTCAAGATTTAGAACTCCTTTAAGTATTTAAGTATTTCTTATAGGGCTGGTCTTATAATAACAAACTCCCTCAGCATTTGTTAGTCCAAAACTAAGTATATTTCTCTATCATTTATGAAAGTTAATTGTGCTGGATGCAAATTTTTGGCTAACAGTTATACCGTTTAAGGAGGCTACACATAATCCCTTCTGGCTTGTAAGGTTTCTGCTGAGAAGTCTGATGTTAATCTAATAGATTTTTTCCTTTATAGATTACCTAATACTTTTGTCCCACAGCTGTTAGAATTATTTCCTTTATGTTGACTTTAGATAGCCTGATGACTATAGGGCTTGGTGATGTCCTTTTTGCAATAAATCTCCCAGGATTTCTTTGTGCTTCTCATATTTGGGTATCTAAATTTCTAGCAAGGCCAGGGAGGTTTTATCCATTATTCTCTTAGATAAGTTTTCCAAACTTTTTGCTTCCTCTTTTTCCTCAGGAAATCCAATTTTTCTTAGGTTTGGCCATTTTACATAATCCCGTATTTATTGGAGACATTTTTTCATGTCTTTTGATTTTATTTTCTTTATTTTTGTCTGACTGGGTTATTTTAAAAGCCTTGTCTTTGAGTCTCTACTTGGTCTAGACTACTATTAAAACTTTCCACTACATTTTAAAATTCCATAAATGTGTCTTTCATTTCCAGAATTCTAATTGATTTTTCTTTAAAATATCCATCTCTTTAAAAAATTTTTAATTCCTGTCTTGAATCTTTTTTACGTATCTTTAGGCTTATTTTTATCTTTCTCTGGTATCTCCTTGAGCAGGATAATAATTATCCTTTGGAATTCATTATCTTATATTTCAAATATTTTGGTTTGGATCCATTGTTGGAGAGCTATTGTGATATTTTGGAGATGTTATAGAACCCTGTTTTGTCATATTACCAGAGTTATTTTCCTGTTTTTTTTTTTTTCTTCTCATTTGAGTAGACTATTCTAATTATTTTCTAATTTACTTTTTATTTAACTGTGTTTTATTTTTAAACATTTTTTTCTTTCCTTCTTAAGGATGTGACTAATATTTATAGATTATTGTAACCTACATGAACTCTTGGTGCTTTCAGGGATGAAGAATCTGCATGGATTCCTTTGTTATATAGAATCTTTGTATGATGGCTTTCTCAGGTGCTGGTGGGTGTGTTAACAAGTTCACTCTCTTCTATGAGGTTGGATAGCAGAGATATCTTGAAGCTTATATCATTCCCCTATGGTGTGCACTTTTTAATATATTTTTTCCAATATTTTATTTTACTGTGTTGAATAGTTCAGGATTCAGGTCTGAAGGGAAAGTGTCCCTGGGTAGAAACTAGTGTGGCTAAAATAGGTGGGTAAATGCAATACCTCATGTTGCGCAGAGGTCCCAGCCTTGACAGAAGTTGCTAGAGGAACTCTCAATTAAATGCACTGAGGTCTTGTTAGGGGGAAGGGTAGGATTCACCTAGCTCCTATGTCAGGCCAGCAGGAAAGTGATACACCTCCCAGACACACTCCTAACCAAGTGTCCTGGCTATTCAGATCAAACAGGCACCTCTTTTCATCTTCATGAATGTTAATACTCAAAGTAGAAAGGAATTGTGACTCTACCCCTCTGAGAGGTTGAATCTGGAGGGCACTCCTCCTGTGGGGATGTACTAGCGGTGGACAAGGGGGAAAAGTACTTCCCTCCCCCCATGAGCCCTAGGGCTGCCTGATGATTGGGGCAGAACTGCAGACTTTCACTACTGAACCCAACTTAGCACTTGTGACTCTTCTGAAGGAAACTTCCCACCAGAAGAAAGTCCTTGAACTCAAGGCCTGCCATCCAGATCTTTGTCTCATGGGGCAGTCCTTTGATGCAGTGCATTGCCCCTTCCTCTGGGAGTAAGATTGCCTGAGAGCCAGATTACTGTGAATGCTGCCACTCCTCTGAGTCTAGGAACTTACCAATGGGACTGCCACACTCCAGGCCAGTGCTAGGGAATGCCTGCAAGAGATCCAGTGATGTGACCTGTCCTCAAGACTCCCAGCAGCAGGTGCCAGCACCAGTTCTGATGCAGGTGGCAGGAGAGTGACATAGATTTTGCAAGATTCCTTGGTAGTAAATAACCTCAGTATGTTGGCTTTGGCAAAGGCTGGTTTTAGTAGTAGCAAACTGGTCTTATGGATAGACTCACGACCTCCCTGTTAGCCAGGATGCTACAAGCAATAGTGATGGCTGAGGTCACAAACAAGTTTTCTCCTTCTTGGGTGCAGTGTTATTTTACCTGGAGATGCTGTAATTGACTGTATCTGTTGCCTGCAGTCAGGAAGTAGCACTAGAAAAAAAGTGCCAGCTGTGGTAGTAGTGGTGGGATTTGTGCTTGCTTTCTGCTACCTAGGGAGGTACTCTCATTTCTCAGGCAATTGGGCAAGGCCATAGAGCTTCCAAAATATTCTCTCCATTGTCTTAAGCTACTTGGGCAGGTGAAGGGGCAAAATCAAGTTGGGGCTGTGTCAAGCAGGTCCACGCTCTGTCTCTCCACATGTGGAGCAAGTAGCAGCACCTGTGCGGTTTAGAGAGTGGTTTTTTGCCCACTGAGGTAATGTCACTTGGAGGAACACAACTGCTTCTGCTGTGCAGAAGAGTTTGCAAAGGAAGTGGGTAGTAACAGACAGCAGGAAGAGCCACCTGACTTCCACACACTTGGCTAGGGTGGTCCCACACCTGCAGTATCTCACAAGTTGCAGCTCAGTATATTCCAGGTAGTTTGGGCTCAGAACTCAAATCTGCCCCAGGTCATAAGAGTTCCTCATGGGGGATAACAATGTGGCTTTCAGGCCATGCTCCTCCCAGTCTGCCCACAAAGCCAGGGTGCCTAGCTCTTACGCTTGTGGCTGCAGCAGACTTCCTACTTGACCCTGGTTCTGGACAAGATAATTTTTCCCCACTTGAGACTATATTACGTATTTCAGTTAGAAGCTTCTTTCACCCTGAAAACCACTGCCTGAGTTAGCCAGCAGACTTCTGTGAGTTTCCGTGTGCTGCAAAATTAGAAACAGCTTCCCTCTGTGCTAGAGAATGGGAAAGCTGGCAAGGCTCTTCCCACTGTTGCTCCTTTTATAAGCCCACTGCTCTGTAAATCTCTTCCAGCACTGGGTATGATTAGACCTTCTCTTGTGACCTGGATTGCCAAATTATCCAGTGGGAGTGTATATTCTAGGGGCAATTTCTCTCCTCACACTCTGGGGACTTAAAAGTTTCTGCCTGCCTCATAGTGTAGGCAGAAGCCTGATGCTTTTTTCTAAGGGTCTGTGGTTTCCTGTTAAGTTTCTGCATTGATTCTTGAAAAAGACTTTGAAATATGGACCTCTACACACTATTTTGTCTTTCCAAGTAGGAGATGCATGCTAACACTACTTCCAATCTTCATCTTAGAGGACATCTCTTTAAAATAATATAACAAAATTATTTTCTATAAGCCTCATGATAACCACAATTCAAAAACCAATAATAGATTCATTAAAAATAAAAGCAATAAATTAAAATATACTACTAGGGAAAATTGTTTAACCACAAAGGAAGACAGGAAGAAAAAAAATAAGTAAGAGAAGACTTGTGAAACATTCAGAAAACACACAATAAAATGTTAGTAGTAAGTTCTTATTTATTAGTGTTAACACAGAATGTTAGTAAACTCAATTATCTAATTAAAAGTCATAGAATTCTGAATGGATAAAGCAACAACACCCAATTATATACTGCCTACAAGAAAACTACTTCTCCTACAAAGACACATACATACTAAAAGTAAAAGGGTGAAAAATAATACACCATGCAAGTAGAAACCAAAAAAGAGGGAGGATAGCTTTACTGATATAAGATAAAATAGAATACAAGTCAAAGACTATTAAAAGAGACAAAGAATGTCACCATATAGTAATAAAAAGGTTAATTCAGCAAGAGAATATAAAAATTATAAATATTTATCTGTCTACCACAGGAGCACCCATATATATAAATCCAACAGTAATAGATCTAAAATGAGAGATATATATCATTACAATTGTAGTAGGGGACTTCAACACACCACTGTCATTAATAGACAGATAATCCAGACAGATAGTTAATTAAGAAACATTGGATTTAAATTACATAGTAGACCAAATAGGTCTAATGAATGTTTATAGGACATTTCATACAGCTGCTATGGAATGCATATTATTCCAATTATTACATAGAACATTGTCTAGAATAGACCACATTTTAGGCCACATGAGATGTCTCAACAAATTTTCAAAAAACTGAAAATGATATTAAGTACCTTTTCTGATCACAAAAGAATAATAGATATCAATAAAAATGAAACCTCAGAAGACATACAAAACACAAGAAAATTAAACAATGTAATTCCGAAAGACCAGTGGGTCAATGAAGAAATTAAAAAGGAAACTAAAAAATTTCTAGAAATAAATGAAAATGGAACTATAACACACGACTATCTGGTACAGAGCAAAGGAAAAAAAATAGGAAGAGTTCAAATAACATTCCAAACAATATACCTCAAGGAAATAGAAAACCAAAACAAATCAATCACAAGATTTGCATAAGGAAAGAAATAATAAAATCAAAGTATAAATAAATGAACTTGAGACTAAAATAATTATAGACTATCAACAAACAAAAAGTTGAATTTTGGAAAGATAAATAAAAATCCATAAAGTGCCATCTAGAATAAGGAAAAAAGAAAGTGGACTCAACTAAACAGCATCAGAAACAAAAAAGAAGACATAACAAATGAGACCACAGAAATACAAAGAATCGTTAGAGACTATTGTGAGCAACTCTAACAAATTTGAAAACCTAGAAGAAATGGATAAATTTCTGGACTCAGCCTACCAAGATTGAACCATGAAGAAATAAAAACCCTTAACAAACCAAAAAATAAGTAAAGAGATCAGAGCTCTAATAAAACAATCATCTAAGAAAAGTCTAGGAACTGGTAGCTTCACTGCTGAATTCTACCAAACATTCAAAGAACTAATACCAATCCTACTAGAGTTATTCTAAAAAATTGAAGTTGAGGTAATAGTTCCAAAATCATTGTATGAGGCCATCATTACACTGATACCAAAATAAGAGAAGGACACAACCAAAAAAAAAATGAAAGAAAACTACCAATCAGCCAGTATCAATGATGAACATAGATGCAAAAATTCTCAACAAAATGATAATAAACTGAATTCAATATCATGTTTAAAAGGTCATGACCAAGTGGGATTCATCCAGGGATGCAAGACTCATTCAACATATGCAAATCAATGAACGCGAAACATCACATTAGCAGAATCAAAAACAAAAGCTATATAATCATTTCAAAAGATGCTGAAAATGTATGAAATAAAACTTCATATTACTTTATAATAAAAACACTCAACAAATTGGTTATAGAAGAGCACAGCTCAGGATAACAAAGGCAATATATGACAAACCCTTTGTTAACTTCATAATCAAAGTGGAAAACATGAAATGCTTTTCTCTAAGATCTGTAACAAGACGAGGATATCGACTTTCCCTACTTTCATTCAACATGATGCTGATAGTCTTGGCCAGAGCAATTAGGCAATAGAACAAAGAAATAAAGGACATCCAAGCTGGAAAGGAAATAGTCAAATCAACCTTCTTCTCAGAGGACATAATCATATACTTAGAAAACCTGACCACTCCACCAAAAAGCTGTTAGAGCCAATAAACAAATTCAGTAACGCTTCAGAAAACAAGATCAACATAGAAAAATCAGTAGCATTTCTCTATGCCAACAGTGAACAATCTGAAAGAGAAATCAATAAATCAATCTATGTTTAATAGCTACAAAGAATGTAAAATACCTAGGAATCATTTTAACTTAAGAAGTGAAAGATCTCTAGAAGGAAAACTATAAAACATTGATGAAAGAAATGGAAGGGGACACACCAAAAAATGGAAATATATTCCAGGCTCAAGGATTGGAATATTAATATTGTTTAAATGACAATGTTACCCAAAGCAATTTACAGATACAATGCAACCCCTGTCAAAACACGAATGACATTCCTCTTATGAATGGAAAAGTCTCCTAAAATTTATATGGAACTATGAAAGATCTTCAGTAACAAAAGCAATCCTGAGCAAAAGGGACACAGTTGGAGGCATCACACTAGCTGACATCAAAATATACTACAATGTTATTGCAAACAAATCAACATGATACTCACATAAAAAATTCCATGTAGACCAATGGAATAGAATACAAAACCCAAATATAAATTCACACATCTAGAGCCAATTCTTTTTCAACAGAACACTAAGTATAGTTAATAAGGGAAAGATGGTGCTGAGAAAACTGGATATCTATATGCCAAAGAATGAAACTAAGCCCCTATTTCTCACTAAATGCAAAAATCAAATAAAAGTGGATCAAAGACTGAAATATAACATCTGAAACCACAAAACTGCCAAAGGGAAACACAGATCTGCTTCAGAACATAGGTCTGAGCAAATTTTATTTTTGTGAAGACTTCAAAAGCACTAGTAACCAAAGCAAAAATACACAAGTGGAATTGCATAAAGATCAAAGCTTCTGCATAGCAAAGGAAACAACACAGTGAAAAGACAACCAACATAATGAAAGAAAATATTTACAAAGTGTCTGACTGGAGATTAATAACCGGAATATACAAAGCCCTCAAACAACTCAATAGCAAAAAAATAAGCCGGTCACAGAATGGCACATATTACACGCTCTTACTCATATGTAGGAGCTAAATTTTAAAAATAAACTTATGGAATGGACTGAGGGAAAATGGCAGACAGGAGTCAGGACTGACTTGTAGCACCCACTCAGATGGACAAAGCAGTGTGTGGAAACCCATATCATGAACTTTTGCTCCAAGAACTACTGCAGGAACATACCGGGAAAGTCAAGAGACTCCACAGACCTCTGCAGGAGGTGGATTGCTGAGGGCTCTGTGGTTCTGTGGGACAGGTAAGGAACTGTGAGTCTGCTTGCTTTCTCAGCTGGGGCAAGTTCTCATGCCTGTTCACCGGCTGCCTGGAAGTAAACTCAGTGCTGTTTCGGGGACACAGTGGGAGTGAGATCAGCCTTTGGGGCTTTGGGCTGCATGGGAGTTAGGTGAGGACTGTGAGGATTGTGGCTGCTAGCTTTTCCCCACTTCCCTGGTGACCTGTGTGATGCAGCAGAGGCAGCCGTAATCTCTCTGGGAACATAACTCCCTTGGCCTGGGAAGTACACCTCATCCCCCACAGCAGCCACAGCAAGCCCCATGGGAGGAGAGCCTTGAACACAAACACACCTAACCCTGACTCCACCTGATGGTCTTTCTCTACCCATCCTGGTAGCAGACGAAAAAGCCATAAGCTCTTGGGAGCTCTGTGAGGCTGCCCACTGCCTGATTTCCCCTAAACTACCACAGAAGATGTGCTGTTGAAATCACAACCTCCTACTTGAAAATGCAAAAAAAACACAAAACTAGTGAACTTAGCAAAAATGCAACAAAGGATCCTCACAGAATCCACTTTACTCCTCTACTACCTCCACCAGAGCAGGTGCTGGTATCCACAGCTGAGAGACCTGAAGATGGGTCACTTCACAGGACTCTTTGCAGACATTACCCAGTACCAACCCCAAGCCTGATAACTCTACTGGGTGGCTACATCCAGAAGAGAAATAACAACCACTGCGGTTGAGCTCTCAGGAAGCCCCATCCTTAGGGGAAAGGGGAGAGCAGCATATCAAAGGAACACCCTGTGGGACAAAAGAATTTGAACAGCAGCCCTTGAGTCCCAGAACATCTCCCTGACATAGTCTGCCCAAATAAGAGTGAACCAGAAAAAAATTCTGGTAATATGACAAAATAAAATTCTTTAACACCCCCTAAAAGATCATACTAGCTCACCAGAAATGTATTCAAATCAAGAAGAAATGTCTGAATTCCCAAAGAAAATAATTCAGAAGGTCAACTATTAAGCTAATCAAGGAGGCACCATAGAAAAGTAGAGTCCAATGTTAAGGAACCAATTAAAAAAAGATACAAAATACAAATGGAAAACTCTGTAGTAAAATAGATAGCATAAATAGAAAACCATTACAACTACTGGAAATGAAGGACATACTTAGAGAATTGCAAAATGTACTGGAAACTCTCAGCAATAGAAGAGAACAAGTAGAAGAAAGCATTTCAGAGCTTGAAGACAGACTATTGAATTAACTTAATCCTACAAAGATTAAAAAACAAAATAACAAAGACTCAAAGAAATTTGGGATAAGGTTAAACAACCAAACCTAAGAATAATTGGTATTCCCAAGGAAGAAAAAAATCTTTAAGTTTGGAAAACATATTTGAGGGAATAGTTGAGGAAAACTTCCTTAACCTTGCCAAAGATCTAGATATCCAAATACGAGAAGGTAAAAGAACACCCAGTCAATTCATCACAGAAAGATCATCACCAAAGCACATAGTCATCAGGTTATCTAAAGTCAAGAAAAATTTTAAAAATCTTAAGAGTTGTGAGGCAAAAGCCTCAGGTAAACTACAAAGAAAAATCTCTCAGATTAACAGCAGATTTCCTGGCAGAAACCCTACAAGCTAGAAAGGATTGGAGTCTTATATTAACCTCCTTAAACAGAACAATTACTAGCCAAGAATTTTGTATCCTGCAAAACTAAGCATTGTAAATTAAGAAAAGATACAGTCTTTTTCAGACAAACAAATGTTGAGCGAATTTGCCACTACTAAACCAGAACTACAGGAACTGCTAAAAGGAGCTCTAAATATTGAAACAAATTCTCAAAATACATCTAAATAGAACCTCATTAAATTATAAATCTGACAGGACTTATAAAAAAAAAAAAACACAATGATAAAAACCTAAGGTTTTCAGACAACAAATAGCATAATGAATAGAATAGTATCTCACAACTCAATACTAATGTTGAATGTAAATGGCCAAAGTCCTCCACTTAAGAGATACAGAACAGCAGAATGAATAAGAATTCACCAACCAAATATCTACTATCTTCAAGAGACTCACCTTACACATAAGGACTCACATAAACTTAAGGTGAAAGGGTGAAAAAGATATTCGATGTAAATGGAAACCAAAAACAAACTAGAGTAGCTATTCTCATGTCAGACAAAACAGACTATAATGCAGCAGCAGTCAAAAAAGACAAAGAGGAGCTGTAATGATAAAAGCACTAGTTCAACAGAAGGATATCACAATCCTAAATACATATGCACCTAACACTGGAGCCTCTATATTTTTAAAACAATTACTACTAGAACTAAGAAATAAGATAGACACCAACACAATAATAGCGGGGCTCTTCAGTACTTCACTGACAGCATTAGACAGGTCATGAAGACAGAAAGTCAACAAATGAATGATGGACATAAACTATGCCCTAGAACAAATGGACTTAATAGTTATTTACAGAACATTCTACTCAATGACTACAGAATATATGTTCTTTTTTTTTTTAACAAATCTCCCTCTGTTGCCCAGGTTGGAGTGCAATGATGCAATGACATGATCTCAGCTCACTGCAACCTCCACCTTCTGGGTTCTAGTGATTCTCCTGGCTCTGCCACCCAAGTAGCTAGGATTACAGGTGTATGCCACCACACCCGGCTAATTTTTGTACTTTTAGTAGAGATGGGGTTTCATCATGTTGTCCAGGCTGGTCTCGAACTCCTCCCAAAGTGTGATTACAGGCATGAGCTGCAGCACCCAGCTTGACATTATTTTCATCAGCATATCCAACATTCTCCAAGAAAGATCATATGGTACACAAAACAGTCTCAACTAATTTAAGAAAATTGAATTTATAACAAGCACTCTCTCAGAACACAGGGTAATAAAATTGGAAATCAAATTCAAAAACAACCCTTAAAATCATGCAAATACATGAAAATTAAATAACCTGCTTCTGATTGATTTTGGGGGGAACAATAAAATCAAGGTAGAAATTAAAAATTATTTGAACTGAATGATAATACTGACATAACCTATCAAAACCTCTGGGATACAACAAAAGAGATGCTAAGCAAAAAGTTTATAGCATTAAATACCTACATCAAAAAGTCTGAAAGAGCACAAATAGATAATCTAAGGTCACATCTCAAGGATCTAGGAGAAACAAGAACAAAGCAAACCAAAACCCAACAGAAGAAAAGAACTAACCAAGATCAGAGCAGAAATATATAAAATTAAAACAAAAAACAATACAAAAAATAAATGAAGTGAAAAGTTAGTTTTTTGAAAAGATAAATAAACTTGATAGACCATTAGCAAGAGTAACCAAGAAAAGAAGAGAGACGATCCAAATAAACTCAATTAGATATAAAACAGAAGATATTATAACTGATACCACAGAAATACAAAAGATCATTCAAGGCTACCATAAACACATTTATGTGCATAAACTAGAAAACTTAGAGGAGATAGATAAATTACTGGAAATATACAACCCTCCTAGATTAAACCAGAGAAAAATAGAAACTCTGAACAGACCAATAATAACCAGCAAAACTGAAATGTTAATATAAACATTGCCAACAAAATAAGTCCAGTACCAGATGGGTTCACAGCTAAATTCTATCGGACATTCAAATAAGAATTGGTACAAATCCTATTAACACTATTCCTCAAGACAAAAAAAAAAGAGGCAATCCTCCCCAAATCATTTTATGAAGCCAGTATCACCCTAGTATCAAAACCAGGAAAGGTCATAACAAAACGGGAAAATATAGACCAATATCTCTGATGGACACAGATGCAAAAATTTTAACAAAATACTAGCTAACCAAATTTAACAGCATATTAAAATGCTAATCCACCATGATCATGTGGGTTTCATATCAGGGATGAAAGGATGGATTCATCTCTGCAAGTCAAAAAATGTGCTATACTACATAAACATAATTAAAAGCAAAAATTACATGATCATCTCAATAGATGCAGAAAAAGCATTTGACAAAATACAGCATTCCTTTCTATTAAAACCCTCAGCAATATTGGCATAGAGGGGACACAGCTTAAGGAAATCAAAACATTCTATGACAAATCCGTAGTCAACATTATACTGAATGGGAAAAAGTTCTAATCATTCCCTCTGAGAACTGGAACAAGACAAGGATGCCCATTTTCACCACTTCTATTCAACATAATACTGGAAGTCCTATCCATAGCAATCAAACAAGATAAAAAAATACAGGACATCCAAACTGATAAAGAAGAAGTCAAAATTTCACTGTTTGCTGATGCCATAATTGTATACCTAGGAAACTCTAAAGGCCTATTCCAAAAGCTGCTAGAACTGATAAATGAATTCAGCAAATTTCAGGGTACAAAATTAATGTACACAAATTAGTAGCTCTGCTATGCATCAATAGCGACCAAGTGGAGAATCAAATCATTTATAGAATTCCGATGGAACCCAAAAAGAATGTGCATAGCCAAAGCAAGACTAAATTTAAAAAAAACAAGCAAATAAACAAAAACAACAACAACAAAAAACAAATCTAGAGGCATCACATTGTTCAACTGCAAACTATATTTTAAGGCCATTGTCACCAAAACAATATGGTACTGGTGTAAAAAGACTAACATAGGCCAATGCAACAGAACAGAAAATGCAGAAATAAGGCCAAATACTTACAGTCACCTGATCTAGGTGGGAACTGAATAATGAGATCACTTGGACTCGGGAAGGGGAACATCACGCACTGGGGCCTATCATGGGGAGGGGGGAGGGGGGAGGAGGGAGGGATTGCATTGGGGAGTTATACATGATATAAATGATGAATTGATGGGTGCTGACGAGTTGATGGGTGCAGCACACCAACATGGCATAAGTATACATATGTAACAAACCTGCACGTTATGCACATGTACCCTAGAACTTAAAGTATAATAAAAATAAAAATAAAAAATAAATAAAAAAACAAAGCAAAGAAAAACATAAAGTGGGGAAAGGACACTCTATTCAACAAATCCTGCTGGGATATTTGGCAAACCATATGTAGAAGAATAAAACTTGATCCTTGTCTGTACCTTATGCAAAAATCACCTCAAGGTGGATCAAAGACATAAATCTAACCTTAAACCAGAAAATTATAGAAGATAACACTGGAAAAATCCTTCTAGACATTGGCTTAGGCAAAGACTTTATAACCAAGAACCGAAAAGAAAATGAAACCAAAAGCAAAGATAAATAGGTCTTAATTAAACTAAAAGGCTTCCGTGCAATAATGAAATCATCAGCAGAGTAAACAGACCACCTGCAGAGTGGGAGCATATCTTATCTATCTATGCATTCAGAATCTACAAGCAACTCAAACAAATCAGCAAGTAAAAAACAAACAATTCCATCAAAAAGTGAGCTAAGACAATAGACAATTCTCAAAAGATGATATACAAATGGCCAACAAACATGAACAAAGGCTCAACATTACCAATTACCAGGAAAATGCAAATCAAAATCACAATGAAATATCACCTTATTCCTGTAAGAATAGCCATAATTCTTTCAGAGGTTGAGGTGGGTGGATCACGAGGTCAGGAGATTGAGAACATCCTGGCTAAAACAATGATACCCCGTCTCTACTAAAAATACAAAAAAATTAGCTGGGCATGGTGGTGGGCACCTGTAGTCCCAGCTACTTGGGAAGCAGAGGTAGGAGAATGGAGTGAACCCAGGAGGTGGAGCTTGCAGTGAGCTGAGATGGAGTCACTGCACTCCAGCCTGGGCAACACAGCGAGACTCTGTCTCAAAAAAAAAAAAAGGAAAAAGAAATAGAAGTAGATCTACCATTTGATCCAGCAATCCCCCTACGGGGTAAATACCTGGAGGAAATGAAGCTATTCTATGAAAAATTTACCTGCACATGCATGTTTATAGGAGCACAATTCACAATTGCAAAATTATGGAACCAACCTCAATCCCCGTCAATCAAAGAGTGGTTTATTATGGTATATACACCACGGAATGCTACTCAGCCATAAAAAATAATGAAAAAATGGCATTTGCAGTAACCTGGACAGAATTGGAGAACATTATTCTAAATGAAGTAACTCGGGAATGGAAAAGCAAACATTCTATGTCCTCACCCATAACTGGAAGGTATACTATGAGGGCACAAATATTTAATGATACAATGGACTTTGGGGACTCGGGGAAATGACTGAGAGTGGGGTAGAGAATCGAAGGCCACACTTTGGGTCCAGTGTACATGGCTTAGGTGACAGGTGCTCCCAGATTTCAGAAATTACCACTGAAAAACTTATTCCTGTAACCAAATACCACCTGTTACCCAAAAATCAATTGAAATTAAAAAAATGAACTTACGGAGTTAAAAGATAGAACGATAGATTCCCCAGGTTGAGAATGGTTTGTGTGCAGGAGAGGGAATTAAAGAAAGATTAATTATTGGGTGCAAACATAGAGTTAAGTAGAAAAAGTAAATTCTAATGTTCAATAGGAGTCTAGAGTTACTATAGTTAGCAACAATATATTATGTATTTCACAAAACTAGAAGAGAGGATTTGAAATATTCAATCAATATTCAAAGACAAATATTATTTGTTCTCACTCATATGTGAAAGCTAAAAAAGAAAATGATCTTTCAAAGATAGACCAGATTGGTGGTTGTCAGAGGCCAGGAATGCAAGGGGGCAAAAGATGAAGAAAGGCTAACTAATGGAAATAAATATACAGTTTGACAGAAGAAATAATAACTAGTGTTTGACAGACCAGGAGGGCAAATACAGTTACCAATAATCTATTGTATACTTCAAAATAGCTAGAAGAGGAAAATTCAAGTGTTTCCAACTAAAGAAAATATAAACATTTAAGGTGATGAATGTTCTAATTATACTGATTTGATCTTGCAAATTGTGTGATTGCATTAAATTATCACATGCACCTCAAATATTGCATATCTATTATGTATTATTTTAAAATTTACAATTTAAAATATATATTGGATTGAGCCAAGAAAAAATAGAAAATTTAGATGAGGTGACCTTTTCAAAAACAGATGAGTCAAATAAAAACAACTAAAAAAATATTAGAAATAATATAACATTAACATTTTCTTACATACAAATGGAATAACCTTTGAAATAAAAAACTAGAGATTGTTAGACTTAGGAAAAATGCTGAGAGGCAAGTATATCCTTTCTATAAGAGGCATGCTTTAAATATAGATATGTAGAGACTAAATGCAAGATAAGTCTTCCAATGTATACAGTATGCAAATGAAATCTAGTGTGATGATATTTATTCAAGCAACAGAGAAGTCAAGAAAATGAATATTACCAAAATAATGAGATATTTTGGAATGATGATAATCAAATTACTTCAGTTAGCATAACATCAAAATGAGTAAGCTGTTAAATGCAAAGCTTCAAAATACATAAAGATAGCTAACAATACTATTGGAAGAAAAATACAAATCCAGAGTGACATTTACCTATGTTAAGACTCCCCATTTTAGAATCTAGTTTTAGAAATAACAGAATCCACAAAAGTATAAATTACCTATACGTACTTAAACATTTTCATTTTATTAATATCTTGGACCCTGTATTAGTTCATTCTTACATTGCTATAAATACATAATAGGGACTGGCTAATTTATGAAGAAAAGAGACTTAATTTACTCCCAGTTCCCCAGGCCATACAGGAATCATGGCTGAGGAGGCCTTAGGGAACTTACAATCATCGAGGAAAGTGAAGGGGAAGCAAGCACATCTTCACATGGACAGCAGGAGAAAGAAAGAGAAAGAAGTGGGAAGTGCTAACCACTTTCAGACAAGCAGATCTCATGTGAACACACTCCCTATCACAAGAACACCAAGGGGGAAATCCACCCCCATGATTCAGTCATCTCCTACCAGGTCTCTCCCTCAACAATGGACATTACAATCCAACTTGAGATTTGGCTACAAACACAATGCCAAGACATATTATTTTGCCCTGGACCCTCCCAAATCTCATATTCTTCTTACATTTCAAAACATGATTATGCCTTCTTATTAGTCTCCCGAATTCTTAACTTATTCCAGCATTAACTCAAAGGTCAAAGTCTAAAGTCTCATCTGAGAAAAGGCAAGTATTTTCCATCTGTGAGCCTTGAGCCTGTAAAAAAAAAAAAAAAAAAAAAAAAAAAAAAAAAAAAAAAAAAAAAAAAGTTTGTTATTTTCAAGATATAATTGGGGTACAATCATTAAGAATGACTTTCAATGCAAAAAGAGTGAAATTGACAAAAACAAAGGGACTACAGGCCCCATGCAACTCCAAAACCCAGAAGTGCAGTCATTAAATCTTAAAGCTAAGCAATAATCTCCCTTGATCCCATGTCTCACATCCAGGCCAAGCTGACACAAGGGGTGAGCTCACAAGGTCTGGGGCAGCTCTGCCCTGTGGCTGTTTTCATGGGTTGGCATTGATTGCCTGTAGCATTTTCCAGGCACATTGTGCAAACTGTTGGTGAATCTACCATTCTGGGGTCTGAAAGTCAGTGACCTTTTTCTCACAAATCTATTAGGTAGTGTCTCTGTGTGGGGGCTCCAAACCCACATTTCCCCTTTACACTGTCCTAGTACAGGTTCTCCCAAAGGGCTCCATCCCTGCAGCTGACTTCTGCCTGGACACGCAGGTGTCTACACATCCTCTGAAATCTAGGAAGAGGCTCGCAAACCTCAACTCTGTGAACCCACAAGCTTAATACCATGTGGAAGTCTTGGTGGCCTCCAGTTTGCACCCTCTGGAGTAGGGGCCTGAGCTATACCTTGGCCCTGTACCTTTAGTGACAGCTGGAGCTGGAGCAGCTGGGATGCAGGCATCATGACCTAAGGATGCACAGAACAGTGAGGCCCTGGGCCTGGCACACAAAACCATTTTTGCCCCCTAGGCCTCCAGGCCTGTGATGGCAAGGGCTGCCATGAAGGTTTTTAAAATGCTTTTGAGGCATCTTACCTATTGTCTTGTGTATTAACATTTGGTGCCTCTCTACTTTTGCAAATTTCTGCAGTCTGCTTGAATTCCTTCACAGAAAATAAGTTTTTCTTTTTTACCACTTTGCCATGCTTTAAATTTTCCAAACTTTTAAGCTTTGCTTTACTTTTAAATATAAGTCCCAGTTTTATATAATCTCTTTGCTCTTGAATATGAGTGTATGTTGTTAGAAGCAGCCAGACCATGTCTTAAATGCTTTGCTGCTTAAAATGTCTTCCACCAGATATCCTAAACCATCTCTCAAGTTCAAATTCCACAGATATCTAGGACAGGGGGATAATGCTGCCAGTCTTTTTGCTAAAGCTCAGCAAGAGTAACCTTTTTACTCCAGTTCCCAATAAGTTCCTCATCTCCATCTGAGACCATCTCAACCTGGACTTCATTGTCCATAACACTATCAGCATTTTGGTTTGGTCACAGCAATTTAAAAAGTCTCTAGGAAGATCCAAACTTTTCCTCATCTTCCTGCTTTCTTCTGATTTTGTTTTAAACTACCACAATGTATGCCTTTTTGTTACTAAACTTTAAAAAAAATAAAGTTTTCCAGTTTATACTTTATATAGTTGATGTGCAGAAGAGATAAAGGAAGGGTCTCTAATAAGTACAGGATGAAAAAATGTTAATGTTCACCCTGGTTTTGCTGATTGTGTCTCCTCTGGTGCCTTAATATCATATTCTCCAGATCAGGGATTCTGGGGCAAGAAATTTTTTCAGCACAATTATATCTAGTAGATAGAGCTACTTAACTGTGTTGGCCTGTGTTGCAATAAACAATAAGTAATAGACCAAATCTCAATACAACTGAATAGCTGTCACCACAGCTAACAGTGTGCAATCATAAGGTAAGACGAGAACTGTAACTGGGGAGCATACATAGACCCAGCTGCCAGAGCTAACGGCACATATATCTTAACATCTGGGTGACTGTAGCTGCCAAACCTTTTCCACAAGCAGCTTCAGGTATTGGCTTCAAGCCTGATAGAAAGATGGAGAAAAAAGTTACATATTCAACAATGCTAGAAATAGAAGAATGTGTCAAATGATGGTGGAAATTTTTTTTTTTTTTTTTTTTTTTTTTTTTTTTTTTGAGGCGAAGTCTCGCTCTGTCGCCCGGACTGGAGTGCAGTGGCCGGATCTCAGCTCACTGCAAGCTCCGCCTCCGGGTTTGCGCCATTCTCCCGCCTCAGCCTCCGAGTAGCTGGGAACTACAGGCGCCGCCACCTCGCCCGGCTTAGTTTTTTTTGTATTTTTAGTAGAGACGGGGTTTCACTGTGTTAGTCAGGATGGTCTCGATCTCCTGACCTCGTGATCCGCCCGTCTCGGCCTCCCAAAGTGCTGGGATTACAGGCTTGAGCCACCGCGCCCGGCCGATGGTGGAAATTTTTTATGTACAGTGAATATTATTTTCAAAGAAGAAATATCCTTTTAAAACATTTAATTCTTTTGGTCAAGGACTATGTCTAATTATTTTTGACAATTTTCATTGAGATTATTATTTATTTTATTTAGTTCTCAAGATTTTCACTGTGCTTAAATGCTCAATTCTATTTCCACATGGAGGCTAAACTGTTTTAATAATAGATATATATTACTGAAAATTATTTACTTAATTGAGATACTAAAGTACTTTCTATACTTTATCAAATCTATGTTTTAACTAAAAAGCACTAACGTTTGTCATATTATTTATCATTGTTGCCTTAATGTTTACATTATAATGCTAAGTAAAATGATAACTTCGGGATTGGCACAAGGGTAAATAGTGCATAGAAACCACAGACCAAGGTGAAAGGTAAAATATCTTAAACTATTTGATGTTACCCACAGCGTGGGTCACGGTGGCATAGCTTTATCTGGAGTATTATCTGAACTTCATGTCTCTACAAATACGAACAAGATGCAAAAGAGATGTTATGATTAGAATGACTGTCCTGTGAGGTACTTTGAGGAATTTCCACCCTCTGACTTTAAGTAACATATAAAATTGTTGACCACAGATGACAATTTGGGACAGGTGCTTCATACCAGTCATTCCATGTACAAGTAGAATAATTGGGGAAAATTGTGCACTTCTGAGTGTTTTCCAAGAGCCAGGACGTATTGAAAATCAAATGGCCAGGCCTCAAAAAAGCATGAGATTTTGCCCTGAAATTCTTTTACATGAGAAGATACATTCAGTATTATATTCATACCTTTAATACAAAAACATACCTTTAAAAAATTCTAAAAAATCAAAAATTACTTCAAGATGCTGTAAAGTGTTATTCAAATTCATATTCCTAATACTCTGCAAATTTATTATCTATTTTTAATAAACAATTTAATCATATGACTGTTGTGTTCTGATCATGTAGTCTTCATGTAAATTGGCCTAGGCAAAGAATGAGCTTGTCTTTCCTGATTTTTTCTGCTCTTTGGGAAAATTGTATTTTTCAATGCAAATGGTATACTAGCATTTTGTTTAATATATAAGTTGCTTGTGAATTGTTTACAAACTGTTGTCTTTCTTGTGTCCTCTAAATAGAGACACTGAAAACTCTGGGGATATTCCTATGTATGTTTAAATATCAGGTATAACAAAAGTCAAACTAAAAGAGTTTTCTTTTTTCACCATCTTGCCATCAATTGACAATTCCATCAGGTTGCAGAATGCTTTCTCTGTGTAATGGCTAATTTTAATGGATCAGTTTCAGTGGATTAATATACCCAAGCACTTTGGCAACTTTGACTGGATGACAAAATAAATTAATATGCTAAAAAAGATACAAATTAGAACAGAGTACTTACATAACGATCCATAAGGAGTATAACTATACATAAGTATTAGAAAGATAAATGTGTGGAGAAATATTTATTAAAAGTATAAACATCTAAGGAATGTGATATTTAAATGCTGTTCTGGAATTATTTTATCACCATCCACTACTTACAGACCTCTGAGAAAGAAATCTATTTTGTATTTGAATAGTACATTGTTAAAATTTTCTAATTTTTTTTAATTCATTTTAGCCATTCAGGTGTATATACTATTTTTTTTTACTTTTTGCATTTTGAGGAAATGCCTTTTATGCAATTTCTAATAAAGTTATTTGCCTATTTTTCTGTTGAATTGACTGTGTATGTACACAATATCATAGTATGAGTTCTATGTTTTTATCTATCTATCTATATACACATATATGCAATGAAATTAGTGCTATATCATTATATCTAAATTGTACTCTCTCTCACTTGCTTTTTTGTTACTTTCTTAATTGTATTTGTTTAGGACAGGTTTTTAAAATTTTATGATAGTGAATTTACTGTGTTTTCTTTTTAAAATTTTCACTTTTACTGAGGTATGGAAAATAATGTTCTCTTTTTCTCTAGAAGTTTTGTGGTTTATTTCCCAGTTTAGATGTCTAATCTATATAAAATGATTTTTCTTTATGGTGTTATGTAGATGTAAGGATTAAGTTTTCAAAATAAATATCCTATTGTGATTTTTAATTTGGAAGAAACAGAGAGAGAGTAATTTAGCCTTAATTGACAAACTTGTGTTTATATCATAATGGCCCATATTTCTAAGTGGTACTTCAAGTGTAAGAGCAAATAGTAAGAAGCCATACCTACTGAGACAGCAAAGTTAAAACTTGATTAGATCAATCACAGAATGGATAGAAATGATCTGCTTAAAACCTGCCAAGCTTAAAGTTAAATAAATGCTTTCTTTAAAAAAAAAAAAAAAAAAAACTTTTACTTTAGTTTTAGAGTTACAAATGAAGGTTTGTGTCATGAGGATTTTGTACAGATTATTTAGTCACCCGGGTATTAAGCCTGGTACCCATTAGTTAATTTTTCAGATCCTCTCCCTCCTCTGACCCTCCACCCTCTGAAACAACCCAGTGTGTGTTGTTCCCCTCTATGTGTCCATGTGTTCTCATCATTTAGCTCCCACTTGTAAGTAAGAACATGTGGTGTTTTGTTTTCTGCTCCTGGGTTGGTTTGCTAAGAATAATGGCCTCCAGCTCTATCCATGTCCCTGCAAAGAACATGCTCTTTTGCTTTTTTTATGGCTGTATAGTATTCCATCCTGTGTATGTACCACATTTTCTTTATCCAGTCTGTCACTGATGGGCATTTAGATTGATTCCATGTATTTGCTGTTGTGAATAGTACTGCAATGAACACATGTGTGCGTGTGTCTTTATAACAGAATTATTTATATTCCTCTGGGTGTATATACAGTAATGACATTTCTGGGTCAAATGGTGTTTCTGTCTTTAGGTGTCTGAGGAATCACCGCACTGCCTTCCATAATTGATGAAATAGTTTGCACTCCTCCAACAGTGTATAAGCATTGGGTTTTCTCCACAATCTCACCATGTGTTATTTTTTGACTTGGTAATAATAACCATTTTGACTGGTGTTACATGGTATCTCATTGTAATTTTGATTTGCATTTCTTGAATTATAGGTGTTTTGAGTTTTTTTTCATACGTTTGTTGGCTGTATGTATGCCTTCCTTAGGAAAGTGTCTGATCATGTCCTTTGCCCACTTTTGTATGGGGTGTTTGTTTATGGAAGTGCTTTATATTCAATGAAAGCCACAAAGTATTTTTCCTATTATTCATATTTACTAAATGAGACTCATAAATACTTTAAGCATACCAGGAGATGTGGATAAATAATGAAAAGCCAAGAGGCAAAAAAAATTCATCAACAGATTATCTAGATTTTGGAAAGATTAACACAAATATTAAAATAATTGTGATTAATATATGTATGAATGATAATATATTATAATATATATATTATATATAATATATATTATAATATATAATAATGATAATATAATATAGATGAATGAAAAATTAATATTGCCATAAAAATGAATCTATAAAAATAGTAAATTATTTGTGATTTAAAATACAATGTCTTAGTCTTTTTGTTGTCATAAAGGAATATCTGAGCCTGAGTAATTTGTACAGATAAGAGGTTTATTTGGCTAATAGTTACACAGGCTGTTCAAGAAGTATGGTGCTGGTGACATCTGCTTCTGTTGAGAGTCTCAGACTGCCTCCATTCATAGTGAAAGGCAAAGGGAAGTCAGCAGGTGATGTGTACAGAAATCATATAACGAGAAAGGAGGCAAGAGAGAGCAAGAAAGTACCAAGTCCTTTTAAACAATCAGCTTTTATGGAAACTAATAGAGTGAGAATTCACTCACTCCAGAGGGAGGGAATTAATCTACTCATGCTGGATCTAGCCCCATTACTCAAACATCTCTCATCAGGCCCCACTTGTAGCATTGGGGTTCAAATTTCAACATTTGGTTTGGGGTGACAAATATCCAAACCATAATATCCAATAATACAAAATTCCAAAAATATAATCACATTAAGAACCAAGTAGAAAGCTAAAGTGTAGTTTAAAACATCATAAGAGAATAATAGTGAACTGAGTTACATATAAATAGAAAATACTGGACCAGGCATGGTGGCTCACGCCTGTAATCTCAGCACTTTGGGAGCCCGA
This sequence comes from Rhinopithecus roxellana, assembly GCF_007565055.1. Classification (NCBI taxonomy): domain Eukaryota; kingdom Metazoa; phylum Chordata; class Mammalia; order Primates; family Cercopithecidae; genus Rhinopithecus; species Rhinopithecus roxellana. The sequence goes on along the minus strand of NC_044566.1, from coordinate 81,695,965 downwards.
GGCAGGCGGGAGTTTGAGACCAGCCTACCCAATGTGGTGAAACCCCGTCTCTGCTAAAAATACAAAAATTAGCCGGGCATGGGGGCAGGCTCCTGTAGTCCCAGCTACTTGGGAAGCTGAGGCAGGAGAATCACTTAAATCTGGGAGGCAGAAGTTGCAGTGAGCTGAGATCACCCCACTGCATTCCAGCCTGGGTGACAGAGTGAGATTCCATCTCTAAGTAAATAAATAACAAATAAATGAAAGAAAATACCCCTCTTGATGTCCAGATACAAAAAAAAAAAGAAGGGAAAACTTTATAAAAATACATGATAGGATGGCTATGGTCTAAATGTTTATGTCGCTCCAAAATGCATATGTTGATATCTTCTACGGTTTGAATAGGTGCCCCAAAAAGCATGCATTAGAAACTTAATACCCAATGCAACAGTGTTGGGAGGTGAGGCCTAATACGAGGTGATTTGTTTGGCTTTGTATTCCCACCCAAAGTTCATGTCGAATTGTAATTCTTAATGTTGAGGGAGGAACCTGGTGAGAGATGAATGGATCATAGGGGCAAATTTCCCCCTCGTTGTTCTCATGATAATGACTGAGTTCTCATGAGATCTGCTTGTTTAAAAGTGTGTAGCACTTCTTCTTTCACTCCCTCTCTCGTGTTCTGCCATAGTAAGATGTGCTTGCCTCCCCTTTGCCTTCCACCATGATTGTAAGTTTCCTGAGGCCTCCCAGCCATGCTTCCTATACAGCCTGTTGAACTGTAAGTCAATTAAACCTCTTTTCTTCATAAATTACCCAGTCTTACGTAGTTGTTTTTAGTAGAGTGAGGATGGACTAATACAGGAGGTTTTTAAGTCATGAGTGTGATGCCTATTACAAATGGATTATGCTTATTACAAAATAGCTTGGGGATGTAAGTTTGTAAGTTTGATCTCTTGCTTTCTCTCACCCTCTCCTGCACTTTTACTGTCTAACATGGACAATGCAGCAAGAAAGCCCTTGCGAGAATCCAGCACCTCAATCTTAGACTTCCTACCCTACAAAATATGAGTCAATAAATTTCTGTTCTTTTCAAATTATTTAGTCTGAAGTAAAAAATGAACTAAGACACAAAATTGGTATCAGAGAAGTGGAGTGTTGCTATAAAAACATATAAATATGTGAAAGTGGCTTTGGAACTTGATAATGAATAGAGATTAGAAAAGTTTGGAGAAACATGCTAGAAAACCCTAGATTGCAATAAACAGACAGTTAAGGAGTTTCAGCAGAATTGCTGAGTGCTCAGAAGAAAAGAAATGTAAAGAAAGACTGAAACATCTTGGAGATTACCTAAGTGGTTGTGGTCAAAATGTTGGCAGGAAAATGAGAGAGAAAGCCAATACTAATGAGGTCTCAGATGGAAATAAGGAATAACCTATTAGAAACTGGAGGGAAGGTCATACACATTATAAAGTGGCACAGGACTTGGTTAATTGTGTCCAAGCCAAATGGCATTTTGAAAGACAGAATATAAGAGCTATCAACTAGCATATCTGTTGGAGGGCATAATCTAAGCAGCAAAGCATTCAGGGTGCTATATAAAGTTTTTCAATTTTATATAGTAAAATAACAGGACAAAAAGTCATTTAAAGACAGAATTTTAATTTAAAAAAAACAAAAAAAACAAAAAAAAAACACACACAGTGGTTAGAGAATTGAAGGATTTTCACCTTGGCTTCGTGGTACAGAATGAACAAGCATTTTTAGTAGAGGGAACCTAGGTTGTAGCCAAGAGAATGTTTAATAAGAAGTTCAGTATGGATAGTATAAAGTCAGAGGCTATTTATTAAGACAGTGGGAGAAGGACCCCAAAGGTACTTGAGAAATCTTTTAGACCATTCTTCCCATTGCAGGCCCAAAGCTCAAGAATGGCAGAATGGTTTCAGGGGCAAACCTGGGGTGCCTTTAAGCTCACTGCCCAGGTCCACCTCAGAACTCTGTTCCCTACATTCTGGTGCACATTGCTCCTTGGTTACTGCAGGTATGGCCCAAGACAGCCCAAGTGTGGCTCACACCAGAGTTTTGGAAAATGCAAGTAGCAAATCTTGGTGACCTCCACGTGGGTTTAAGTCTTTAGTCTCATATAATGCAAGAGATGTAGGTGCATGTCCTCCTCCACCTAGGTTTTCATAGATACAACAAACAACCTGAGAGACAAGGCAGAAACTTGTAGCAGGGGTGGAGACATTGAAGAGTTTTTATTAGGCCAATGCCCTGTAGGATTATAGGGTCAGAGCCACTGCAAAGAGTACCCATTAGGGCAGTACCTCGTGGAGTTACAGAGGTGGGGTTGTCACCAAGGCTCAGAAACTGTAGAGCTAGCTGTGTGAACATCAGCCTTGGGAAAACCACAGGCAAGAAGAACCTTAGACCCGTTGACAGTCGCAGCATGGGCTAAGCCCTCCAAAGCCATGAGCTTTGGGCCCTTCAAGGGTCCAACCTCTACCCCATTGTGGCAGAGGTATGGCATGGAGCCAAGGAAGATTATTCTGGAACCCTAAAGATGTGACTTTTGTCCCACTGGGTTTTGTACTTACTTGGGACCAGTTAACCCCCTTTTTATGGCTATTTCTCTCTCTGCAATGAGAATGTCTAAAAAATTCCTGTCTCATTATTGTGCTTTGGGAAGATTTTTCTCATTTTACTTCACAAGCTTATGGCTGGAGAGCAATATGCTTCTGGATAAATCGTGATTTGAGTCTCACTCACATGATGGTACATGAGAATTTGAATTATGGAGTTGGTACTGGAATGAATAAGAATTTGTGGGTACTGGGGTGGAATGAATGTACTTGCATTTTGAAAATAACACAAAGTTTGGAAGTTAGGGTTGAAATTCTATGGTTTGACTCTGTGCCCCAAATGCATGCGTTGGAAACTGAATCCCCAATACAACAGTGTTGGGAGGTGGGACCTAATTGGTGGAGTTGAGATAATGAGAACTTCACCTTCGTTAATAGATTATTCTATATTATAAAAGGGTTTGAGGCTGCAAGTTCAATTTCTTCTCTCTTGCCCTTCTGCTTTTTACCATTATTTGATGCAACAAGAAAGCTTTTGTGACATGGCAGCCTCTCAATCTTGGATGTTTCAGATTCCAAAACCATAAGCCAATACATTTTTGTTCCTTATAAATTATCCAGTCTCAGATATTCTGTTATAGCAGCATAAACTTAACTAAGTCAACATTCAAACACTTATGCAATAATATTAAGAGGTGAGGATTTTAGGGTGTGATTAGGTCATAAAGGCAGAATTCTTATGGATAAGATTAGTGACCTTGTAAAAGAAATTCAAGGGAACTCATTCTCGCCTTTTCATCTATGAAGAATTTGGCCCTCATTCGACATTATTGATTCTGCTAGTGCCTTGATCTTGGATGTTCCAGCCTCCAGAACTGTAAGAAATAAATTTACATTATTCATAAATTACCCATTCTAAGGTATTTTTGTTATAGCAGCACAAACAAACTAAGGCTTAGTATAAATTGTTTCAACAAATATTTAGTTTGTGTCTTAAGAAGAATGATGAATAGGAATAAAGTAGAGATAATATTTGATGAAAGATTGGTCAAAAATGTCCCTTAACTGTAGAAATATTTATTTATTTATTTATTTATTTATTTTTGAGACAGAGTCTCGCTCTGTCACCCAGGCTGGAGTGCAGTGGCATGTTCTCTGCTCACTGCAACCTCCAACTCCCTGGTTCAAGCAATTCTCCTGCATCAGACTCCCAAGTAGCTGTGACTATAGGTGCCCGCCACCACACCTGGCTAATTGTATTTTTAGTAGAGACAAGGTTTCACCGTGTTAGCCAGGATGGTCTCCATCTCCTGACCTCGTGATCTGCCCACCTCGGCCTCCCAAAGTGCAGGGATTACAGGTGTGAGTCACTGTGCCCAGCCGAAATAATTTGTTTTTAAATTAAAATTTTTACCTACTTCAAGAAAGGTAAATCAGTTTTTTATTATTGTATATTCAAAAAAGATATTCCCTCAACATATAAACGTTTATTTGGCTTATAATTTTGTGGTTAAACTATTAGGGTTGGGATGACATGAAAGGTTATTTTGTCACCAGCTTGGAGCAACCATGTATGTAGAATCTGACTTTTAGTCAGACAGCTCTGCTTCTGGAGAGTGGGTAGCCTTAGCTGGATTAATGAGGGTAACTAGTCTACATGGTGTTTTGTCTTTCATTCCAGTCTTGAACAATGTAAGAAGGCATCCAAAAGCATCAAGAGAATGTAAGCTCCAAGGTATAAACATTTCTCCAAGTTTTGGTTTCCATTGATCTTCCTGTTCCATTACAAAATGAAAGTCACATAGACAGAATAGGAGTCAATGTAAAAATGCACAAAAAATACAGGGATGCAAGAATAAATTAGAGGCCACTACTATAACTATGCTAAAGACCATCTCTAATTGTAATGATGAGTAACTTTCCCATAGAAATGTTTCTATCTTTGACAAAGTACACCAGAGTCACATTTAATTATGAGATTATGTTTGAAATCTAGAACTATGCATAATTCAAACAAGGCAGTAGCTCCCCAATTAAAATTCTTCTTAATACAGAGATCTAAACTAAAAAGAGAGTTAAAAATCTAAACCAAAAAAAAAAAAAAATTATCTGTCCACCAAACACTCAACATATAGAGTGAAGTAAAGATGAATTAACTACAGTAGACACTTTCATTTTGTCTGGCCAGTTACTCTACAGGAAAGGAATAGTCATTGATAGTGTCATGATCTTGATATAATTCTATTCAAAGGGAGTGTTTCTCCATTTCTTGTTTTTCATCACTTTTGGGCTCACTTTTTTGGCTTTTGGCTTCTCCCTTTGGGGTATCAATCAAATTATATTAAAGTGGTCCAAGTTTATAACTGAGAAGCTTTCTCGACCTGCTTAATTCTCACACAGAGTTTGGAACCCAGAAGTGTCTTGCAGTTTACTCAAATCTGAGACTGTGTTTGCTGCTCCCTTAAAACTTTTGCAAAGTGATGTAAAGAAGCTAACAAAGTGGAGATATCAAATACTTTGTCTCTTCAGTGAAGGAATCATTAAGCTAATAAAAAACAGACAGAATCCATTTTTCAGGAATTCCAGAATCTAATTTTTAAAACTTAACAGCAATTGAAGGAGTGCTTAAAAAAGAGAAAGGCTACTACACTTTAGCAGGAAAATATTGTAGTGCTTTTGCTTACCCACTTACCATTTTCTCCCTATTTGCCAGTAGGGAAGCAGCTGTGGGGATGGCAGTAGACATTTCTGGCATGACTTGCTGGTATGAGAGTTTAATAGGATCTGCTCTTAAAAACTGTGTGGATGCATTTTGACATATCTGGTGTTTCCCTGAGGAGTCAGTGCAGTGCCTGACCTTTGTTTCATCCCTCCCAGACTGGAGCAATGGTCTTGGTAGTGGTGGTGCCTGTCAAAAGCACTTAAATACATAAACTATTCATAGTTGTCTGAGGCAAGAGAAAGCATGTGGGGCAAGTAGAAGAAAAATGCAAAAGGCTGGGAAGGGGGAAACTAAGAAGGAAAATTCTTGGGGGAAAAAGAATTTGAAGAGATATTGTGTATAGTATGGAATTTGGAGTGTAACATGCATATACACCAACAGCTGAATGCATGCTTAGAAAATACCCAAAATGATTCTGCAGTTATAAAACTGACCGATCTGTGGGTTCCATGCAAAATTATGAAGGTTGGTTTATCTTATCATTAAAGGAATGCCATAGCTTATAGTGAATTTGCAGACTGAGAGAGATTATTGTATGTTTATTTTATTTGTTGATTGGTTTTCTCCATATGTTTAGCCAACCTTGGTCAGGTGATCAGCTGACCACTAAGAAAATAGAATAAAGACTTCAGAGGCCACACACAGGAATGAATACAGTATCTGCAAAAAACAGTTTGGAGAATTCATTTTAAAGTTAGATGACTGCAGCAATTAACAATTGACAACAGCAAACCCTTGAATGAGGGATAATCGAATTCCTAGAGTTATTGCATTACAATATTCAAAGTGTTTAATTTTCAATAATCACAAAAGTTAAAAATCATACAAAGAAATGGAAAAGAATGACCAAATTATAAAGAAAAAATTAAACATGTCAGAAGTCATGCCTGAGGAAACCTAGACTTTGGACTTGCTAGACAAGGACTTTAAGTCAATTATCTTAAGTATATTCCAGGAGATAAAGAAAACTAAAGAGAAAGAATGAGAGGAAACCAATAGAATAATGTATAAAAAGATAAATATCAATAAAGAGATATAACTATTTAAAAAGAACCCAGAAAATAATTTTTAAAAATTATACTTTAAGTTCTAGGGTACATGTGCACAACATGCAGGTTTGTTACATATGTATACATATGCCATGTTGGTGTGCTGCACCCATTAACTTGTCAGTTACATTAAGTATATCTCCTAATGTAATCTCTCCCTGCTCCTCCCACCCTACCACTCCATGACAGGCCCCAGTGTGTGATGTTCTTCACCCTGTGTCCAAGTGTAAAAAGAACCCAGAAAATAATTTAAACTGAAGTGTATAATAATGGAAATGAGAAATTAATTAGGGGAGTTCTACAGCAGATGTGAGCAGGCAGAAGAAGAAGAAGAAGAAGATAAGAGATTTAAAATTATCTCATCTGAGGAGCAGAACAAATAAAAGATTAACTGGAAATTAACAGATGGATTTATGGGACACCACATAGCATGCCAAAATACACATTATGAGAGTAATAGGGAAAGGGGGAGAAAGAATATGTAAAGAGCTGGGCAAAAACGTCCCAAATTTGATAAAAGGCAGTAATCCATATCCAAGAAAGTAGACACACATGCAACAGGTTAAACAAGAAGAGATACACCAAGACACATTACAACAAAATGTCGAAAGCCATAGTCAAAGAGAGAATTTTGAAATAGCAAGAGAGAATCAGCTCATCACATTAAATGGATTTTTTTTTTTGTTTTGTTTTTTGTTTTTTGTTTTTTTAGTGGCGGGGGATGGAGTCTCACTCTGTTGCCCAGGATGGAGTACAATGGGGCTATCTCAGCTTACTGCAACCTCTGTCTCTCGGGTTCAAGTGCCTCAGCCTCTTGAGTAGCTGGGACTACAAGTGCACGCCATAATGCTCAGCTAATTTTTGCATTTTTGGTAGAGATGGGGTTTCGCCAAGGCTGGTCTTGAACTCTTGACCTCAGGTGATCCATCCGCCTCGGCCTCCCAAAGTGCTGGGATTACCTCGGCCGCCCTGAATGGATTCTTAATAAGCTTTCTTACTGGAAACCATGGAGAGCAGAAGGAATTAAGATGACTAAAGTTCTGAAAGAAAAAAAAACAGTCTACTAAGAATTCTGTCTGTGACAAAACTAAACTTCAAAAATGAAGACATTCCCAGATATTCAAAAGCTGGGGCAGTTTGTCAGTGGTAGACACGACAGAAAGAAATGTTAATGGGAGTCTTTCAGGCTGAAATTAAGTCACTAAACAATAACTCAAATCACATATAAATATACAATAAATATATATACACATATAAATAAACATACAATACACACATATAAAAAATGAAGAATTCAACAAAAGTAACTTCATAGGTAAGTATAAAAGTATTGAAGTGTTTTTGGATGTAACTTCTTTTTTGTTTCTTATATGATTTAAAAACAAAAACAGTAAATACAGGTTGATGGACACACAATGTATAAAAATGTAACGTATAATAGGAGCAATCTAAAAGTGATGACAGCTCTATAGGAGCAGAGGTTTAACATATTATTGAAACTAAATTCATACTCAGTCGTTAGAAATGTAGGATATTAATTATAATTCTCATACTAACCACTGAGAAGTTGCTCAGACACAAGAGAAGGCAGTGTTAAAAGAACTGAGGAACAATAATATGTGTGTATACATATTTTTATATTTATACATGTGCATATATATGTAAATTTATATAAATGTATGAATGGGTGTGCATATATGTAAATATATACAAATATAGGCCATATAGAAAGTAAATTGGAAAATGGCACAAATGTCTTAGTTTGTTGGTGCTGCTATTAAAAAAATGTCAGAGAATGGGTAATTTATAAAGAACAGAAATTTATTTTATCTTGGTTCTGAAGGCTGGGACATCCAAGATGAAGCGCTGGTGATGAAGCGCTGGCATAGTATCTAGTGAAGGCTCGTCCCTCATAGCACTATCCACATGTCCTAACGTTGTGGAAAGAATAGAAGGGCAAACAGGGTGTCCTGACATGGGGGAAGGGACGGAAGTATAAACAGGAATGCACATTTTTGGCTATACAAAATGTTACACTAGAAAAGAAATCTTAATTCAAAAAGACTGAGATTACACAAATTATTATTTTCTGACCTCTGTAAAATGAAGCTAAAATAAAAACCGGAAAACTTATAAATGCATGGAAATTGGACAACATACTATTAAGTAACCAATGGGTCCAAGAGGAACTCACATGGGCAATTATAAAATACTTTGAGATGAATTTAAACAGAAATACAACACATCTACATTTAAATGATGCAACAAAAGCGATGCTCTGAGAAAAAAGCATAGCCGTAAATGAATACATTTAAAAAGTGTCAGCAAATACCCTAACGTTACCAACGAACTAGAAAAAGAACAGCAAACTGAAGCCAAAGCTAGCAGAAGGAAGGAAATAACAAACATTACAGCTTAAGTAAATAACATAGAAAATGGAAAAACAGAGAAAATCAACACAACCAAAACTTCATACTTGGTAAAAATAAAAAATAAAAAAAAAATGACACACTGCTATTTAGACAAACAAAGAGACAAAGAGAGGGGATGCAAAAACTAAAATCAGAAATAAAAGCAGAGATGGTACTATTTTATTTGTCAATAAAGAACATGGAGATGTTTCTCGAACCTAAACAGAAAGGTACAGGGCCTGGACACAACCAAGAACCTTTACATGGATGGATCTGATAATGAACTAATATTTACCCCTTCTCTATTATTTTAAATATTCATTAAAAATAATATCTTATATCAGATCACAGATTTTTCTAATGCACTTGTGACCAAATTGTTTGTATATATGGGGTCCTGTCTGCAAAATAAACAAAGAAACAAAAAACGTTTGCTTGAGATTCTGCAAACCTATGGACAGCCCTGAAAATAACTCCTGTCTTAGGTCTGCTCTGGACTTTGAGTTTAGCATCACTATCACAGTTCATCCACCTTAAGAAATCTTAGTATGTATTCTAAGGAGAAAAGTTTGTTCATTCTTCCTTGTATATTAGCTTAGCAGTTTTCTAAGTCTTTTCCACTGTTAAGTCATTTACCATGATTTCTTTTTTGTCTAGATGAGGGTTTAGCCAAATACCCTAGCCAGCTCTGAACAGAAATAGTATATCCTATATTTCAACTTTTAATTTTAAACGTTATGCTGCTATGCTTAAACTTTGTGTATGTCTCCTAGTATACATATGCAAAAAACTTATCTGGGGTGTATATCTAAGAGTAGAATTGTGTCACCAGCTATTCATATTCTCTACTTAGGTAGATATTGTCAAGCAATTCCCCAAATATATTAGCACCATGTACACTACCTCTAGAATTTTTCTATTGCCCTATGTAACAAATTTCATATTTTCAGAATTAATAAAATCCAATCAGGTAAATAGGTTGGCATTACATATATATTTGAAATCATACCAAGCTTTGATCAGTTTGAATCTCTTTCCTTAGTAGCCAATTGAGTTTGTTGTTTGTTTTCATAACACACTTGCTCATTTCATTAGTCTATTTCTCAGTTAGATTTTTGGGGTTTTGTTGATTTGCATACTAATATTTTAGAGATATTACAAATACCATCATCCAATATGTAACTTGTCTGACATTTTTATTATCTCATAAATTAAAAAAAAACTATTAAAATTTTGATGTACTTAAAATCACCCATTGTTTCATTTGTGATTTATGCTTTTTATATTTTATTATTCTAGGTCATAAAGATGTTTTCTGGTTGTTTTTGAAGGGAAAAAAGAAACATCTGAGAAAGAAACAGAGTGAATCTGAACAAAAGAAATTATATACTTAATTAAAAAGAAGTAAAAGTAATTTTCTTCATAAAAATAAATATTAAAAAGGAGCTTATTGTTTCTCCCTAAAGGTTACCAAACATTTCAGATTGTTGTACTTAGTATTTCCATGTCTATTTGATTATGGAATGGTTTAACTGATGGTTTCATATATGAAATATGTATGATTTTCACTTTAAATAACTAAAATGCATGGCTGAATTACTACAAAATAATGGGACATGTACCTGGTGGTTCAAGATCAAACTATGACATTTGCTTTGATGTAGCATATATGAATTCTAAGTAATTGATTATTTTTGAGCCCTATGAATTTTGCTTCAATTAATTTTTTTCAAAGAATTCTATTAGTATAATCATAAATGAGATCTCCATTTTCATGTTGTCTGGTTTCAATTCCCTTTGACTGCCAAATAAATAGTCCTTTCATTTTGTCCTTTACTACTTTATAGACATAAATTTCACAAGGGGAAATTCCTTATGAAACGTTTTACAAAACAGTGTTTCCTTTAAGCTCTGAGCTGCATTACAGAGATTTAAAAATAGACATACCACAAGTTTCAAAAGCTCTTTTTTTAAATTACTTTATTTACCAGTCTTGCTACCATTCCCTTTCTTTGCAACTTTCAAAGCTGTAGAGCTATAGAATTACAGTGCAATATGAGGAGTAGAAAAAAAGATGAATTTAAATAAGGCTCGTCCTTTAAATCTTTTATTAAAATTAATTTGTTGTATATATATTTTCAAAAAAGGAAAAGAAATTAATACAGATTATTATGTGCCAGCCATTGTTCTAAAAATAGTATTAAAAACTATCAACTGGCCAGGAGCGGTGGCTCACGCCTGTAATCCACGCACTTTGGGAGGCCGAGGCTGGCAGATCACAAGGTCAGGAGATCGAGACCATCCTGGCTAACACGGTGAACCCCTGTCTCTAATAAACGTACAAAAAAGAGCCGGGTGCAGTGGCGGGTGCCTGTAGTACCAGGTATTCAGAAGGCTGAGGCAGGAGAACGGCGTGAACCCAGGAGACAGAACTTGCAGTGAGCCGAGATTGTGCCACTGCACTCCAGCCTGGGCAACACAGCAAGATTCTGTCTCAAAAACAAAAACAAGAACAAAAACTATCAATTAAATAATAAAAATAATAAAAATATTGATGTATTTCAGTCAAAGAGTTGTAACTATTTTGAAAGCATAAGCTATACTCTTTTGTTCTTTATATTGAGGTATAATGGACAAATAAAATGTGTATATTCAAAGCACACAATGTGTCGTTTTTGTATTTGTGCACATTGTGAAATCATTACCACAATCAAGCTAAATATATTCATTAACTGCCAAAGTTACTCTGTGTGTGTGTGTGTTAACAATACTTAAGATCTACTGTCTTAGCAAATTTCAAGTATGCAATACATTACTATTAATTATAGTCATCATGGTATATATCAGGTCTCCAGAGCTTTTTCATCTTAAATTGGAAGTCTGTATCCTTTGACCAGTATCTCACTATTTCCCCAACCTCCAACCCCTGATTGCCACCTATAAATTAAATTTTTTTGTAGGCCACATATAAATAAGATTATGCAGTATTTTTGTTCCTATGTCTGGCTTATTTCAGTTTACATAATTTCATCCAGTTTCATCCTATGGTTGCAAATGGCAAGATTTCTTTAAAAAAAAAAAAAAAAATCCCAAGTCCTGGAAATAAATAAGTTTGTTTGTCTATGGACAAATAAGTTGAATTTTTTACATGTGATTATGTATATTTAATGGAATGCCATTCAGTTTTCCTTACTTTATTAAAGATCAAATAAATTAAAAAGAGAAAATTTGCATGTAAAACCCAGATATTACTCATTGCTTACAAAATATTAAGTAAATGTTTAAAAAATTTTAATGTGCTGCTGACTTTTTAAATTTCTGCATAAAACATAAATATTATATTTGAAGGTAATATAACACATACAAGTGAATATTTATAAATGCATATAGTTAGACCCATGTGATCAAATAGATTCATAAATGTAAAAATAGGCATAAGTATATATACAAATATACACAAGGATAGTAACTTTTTTTGTTGCTCCCTTTTTTTTTTTTTTTTTTTTTTAATAAATAGCTATTGGTGCTAGGCTTAGAGGTTCATGCCTATAATGAACACTTTGGAAAGCTGAGGAGGAGGATTGTTTGAGCCCAGGATTTCAAGATTGGCCTGGGCAACATGCCGAGACCCAGTCTCTACAAAAAATAAAAAGTTGAAAAATTAGGCATGAGGCTGTAGTCCCAGCTACTCAGGAGGCTGAGGCAGGAGAATTGCTGGTGTTTAGGAGGTTGTGGCTCCAGTGAGCCATGTTTGCACCAGTGCACTCCAGCCTGAGCAACAGAACAAGACCCTATCTCAAAAATAAATAAATTCATACATATAAATAGCCATTGAAAAATGTTCAATAATACTGAATTATGTACTGAAAAATTTAAAGATGACTATTTTGAGTTTTAAAAAGTAAAATGATAAAAACTATGTTGAGTTTGTTTTGATTAGCAAATAATACAATGACTTTGAAAGCACCTGTTAAAATACTTTGTTATATAAACAATAACCATTTTAGTTGAATGAATTTCCATACATGGCCTTAATACACAAAATATTTTTTTAAGTTGTGACTGCATCTAAATAATATGAATTATATATAAAATTATTTTTAAGACACCCAGAGAGAGAAAGACAGGGAGTGGAAGATAGAAAGGATAAGATAAATATATGAGAAATGAGCAGAAAAAAAAGGGGAAAGGGAAAATAAATTTTCAAGCTAAAGATATTGAGTCAAAATCTAGACCAGCAGTCTCATTTCAGAGTGCGAACAACAGCTAACAAGTGCATCAGTAACACAGCTGTTAGTACTTGAGGAATCTACTGAATAACTTCTGGTGTAACAAATTAAAATTAAAGAAAACTGTGTAGTTGTAACTGAAAAATCAGCACTGTAACAATTTAAGAGCAGAAACTTTTAAAAAAAATCTGCTATGTCTTTAACAAAAAAATGACAAAATACTCATAATTAACATTAGTGTATACAAAAACACAACAGGATTTTAGAGCAGCAGTCCACTTTCATAGGAAACAATAACAATAGGATTAACATAGTGTTGATGTTGTTTCAAAAACTTCACTATATGTAAAAGAAAATCTCTAAACATCTGGGTGATATGCCTCATCTTAAATTCTGTAGTTTAATTAAGACTCTTGGAGGGCCCTTACCTTATCTCTTCAAAAATAAGTGATATTATTTTAGATAACTAATGAAGTTCATAGCAGACATTATACATTCTTTGCTGGTAGTGATTAGCTTGAAGAATGCTTGAAATACGTATCTAAGAAGTATATTAGAAAGGAAGGTAGGAGAGTTTGTATGAAGAACTTTTGTAGGACTTCAAGTTTAATTTCAAATATTCCACAATCTCTTAACACTTTTGACGTAGTACCTTATCTCATCAGGCATAGTCAGAATTCAAATTCCTGTGTGCACCACAGCTCCCATTCTAAATATTCTCAGGCAAGCAAGATCCAAGGGTACAGTTTCCAGTATCAAGGTGACCAGCATTGCAGGGCCTTTGTGTTTTGCTCCACTAGGAGACTACCAAAAGAGTGCTACATGTGTCCCCAATATCTTACTGAGCTTTGGTGAAATACTCCTCACAGTGTTGAGTTATTGTCCTTCTGCTCTCAATTTTCGTATACAGTTTTCTAACAATCACTAAACCCTGCAATACATTTGAGTGATTAAAAGCCCGGATCCTGGCAGGAAAGAGAATTCATCACAAACACTTGCAACAGTGGACGTTAATAGCATCCAAAAGGGACAACAGGAGGAAAACGAGGATAAAATACTCCAGTCCTCTATACTCTTCTTCCCCTTTATCTTCTTCTGATGCCTCCCTTTTGTCAAACTTAACTTGAAGTTACTGAAAGCTAAGCCTGAGAGATGGAATCTGCAGAGATTAGCATCTGAACAGAAGGATGGAGTATGTATATGAGAGGCAGAGAAAGAAACAGAGCAGAAAATCACTATATTTTTTCTGACGATGAAGAATTTTTGCTTTATCTAACTCATTATCCAAATTAGAGTTCTTTTCCGGAAGCTATTTAATTACACATATCAATAGTCCTGTTTGCCAGATATAATCCAAAACATGCAAACTAAAGTAGAGGTATGATATGCAAGGTATAACAAAACAACGGAAATACCAAGTGAAAAGAACTATGGCTGAGTCAAGGATTACAGAGAAATAAGAGAACACCACTTTAAGGAGTAAAGGGAAATTCATAAAGTATTGGAATCTTGAAGGATTACAGAGAGTTAGATAAAGTATCACAAAAGGGGAGGGTGTGAGAAAGGATACTAATCTAAAAAATACAGATGGGTTTTAATAAGATTTAAATGTTGGTTATGTGGAAGAAACGACAAAGAAAATGATAGCTCAGCTAAGCAAAAGGGACGCCGTGGAGAACCATTTACACTGAGATAAGAAATTTTAATTGTACTTTACAGAAATTGAAATGATTGAATCAGGCGAGTGGCATGGTTAGCTTTCTATGATAGAAAGACTACTCTGTAAGAAATACAGTTTTGCTTGGAAAGAGGCAAACTAGAGGCTAAAAGCAGCCCAGGCGTTAACAATCTGAGAGAGCGATGGATGTATACATCACAGATGTGAAAGTGAGCATGGAAAAGGGGGCCATATTTTACGTGGGACAAAGTTAAATCTGTACCTATTATTTCTCAGAGTGACTACTTTTACTTGTATTGATCAATATCTGTAGAATGCTTTGTTTTCAAAATATGTTGGTGAGTCTCTAAATAGATCTATAAAAATGTTGGCAGTGCTCATGTGAGGTTAGGGTGAGCATTCATTGGTGAGAGTATTTTTATTTGTGAGGGTGTGCTTTCAGTGACAACTTTTATGAATTGTTTACTGGAACAAAAATTATCTGAACTGCAAAAAAAAAAATAGAGATTGTGTCTAACATCCATCAGGGTTGTTACCAAGTTTATGCAAACCGTGGAAGCCCTTATCTTGGTGAATAGCTTAAAATAGGTACTTGATAAATGTTTCCTTCCACTGCACTTTCTTCCATTACTCTGAGTGTAGTCTGCAAATGCCTAAGTCTGCTGAGCTATGCTGAAAGAAAATAACACCTGAATTGCAAACAAAAAAAAGTTCTACGTAAGTTAGAAAGCTATTTTGTTTAGTTTTCTGTATACACTCTTATATATTTACATAATCAGTGTTTATCAACTTCCATCATGTTTTGTGATGTGTGAATATTAGATAGATAAAAAGATAGGAATATATATATATATGTACATATAGATATACATATATTTACACACACATAGAGAGAGAAAGAGTGAGAAAGAAATGAGCAATAATTTTCCTCTTTTATGTAAAGATTGCAAGAGTGTTATTTTAGTTGAATAAACTGAAGCATTTATATCTTCTTGTTTATCAAAATAATACTCTATTGCCATATTGGCTTAGCACAAAACATAAAAACGTAAGGTATCTTTTTCTGCCAACCTATTTCACAGAAGCTCATTTATCCATCTATTCATTCACAGATTGAAATATTGAGAGACTTTATGCTAAACCTACAAAGAAGCTTTTCTTCAAAAAAATTTTTTGAGCAATTGCTTAGTAATGTAGATCAAAATGTAAATATAACATGCTTACTAGAAATACTTTGTTTAAGGGGAAAACAAATATTGCATACTTTTTTGGGTTGTTCATTCAAAAAACCAAAGTAGTGCCTGTTTAGGGAGGGATAAGTGCATTTTCTATTAAAGGGACTTTTCAACAAAAGCAGTAGAAAGGAGACCTTTCATTTGAAGAAGTCTTTATAACAAACAACACTTTGTTCTCTTAGTAAGAAAGAATATTTTCTTCTCAGGAACCAAGACCTAACAACTAAAAACAGAAGATAAAGATGTTTTGTTTAGAGCAATTACGCCGAAAAGAAGCATGAATAAAGACAGTGGCTTTGTGTCATTGTCAAACACATCTCTTGAGCAAGAAACCAGAAACACTGTAGCTATGAGTCTTCAAACATTGAAAGTAGGACATTTAAAAAAAATATGTAAATCTACTCTTCTGTTCCACTTTTATCTTGAACTAAAAGATTAAGAATAAATAAATCAAAGCAACTTAAAATTATGAGTTCAATACACAAAATAAATATTTTCATTTTTAAAAAGTCAAAAAGCATGCAGTGAAATAATTACATAATAAAATTGAATTTTTTCTAATATGTATGTTTCTGTAATTGCATAAAATAGACTACTCAATTTTATTTAAAAATTTTCCATAACACTTGTTTCTTTTTATAATATTACATGAGATATTTGTTTCTTACATCTGCTGTTGGTTTTCTCTATATCTCTACATCTCTATCCATTACCCACCTAATCTTCATTTAGGCAGACATATTTTGTCTGCTTTTTTCTGACAATATTAGATACAATATTAGTAGAACCTGGTGATTGATTCTGTGTTAGGCTTATGGTAATTAGAAGGAATCGATGGTGACATCTTAGCTTCTGGTGGTGTGTGTCGTTATTTAGTATAACTTCGAATGCCAAAGAAGGAGTAAGGTTTCTTGGTAAAACAATGACTTGAGTTTTGGAAACTTGTATCTGTTGTTCTTGTGGCTCACCTAATTGTAAATGTCTAATACACAATTTTAAAAAAGTTTTCCGGGTCTCGGAAAAAAACTCAAAGTCTGAGCTGGGCAGTATTGGATGAAGTAAAATAAGTTCAGATACTGAGATTTTTGTGAAAATAAATTAGTATATTTTAAAATAAACTGTAGTAATACATCAAAATATTGGCCTAGGCTTAATTAATCTAAATATTTGATCCACACCATGAAGGAATTGATTATGTTTTGTTTACAATTGTTTCTCTATTTTTGTATATAGGAACCGAATTGATAAATGCATGCTGAATAAATAAATGTGTTAGGAACTGAGTATCAATGCTTAGCAGTTATTTTGTTACCACTCAATCATTAAACATATTTTGTATTTCTAGATAGAAGACCTAACTCAGGTTAGCACATTCTCATATTCATGCATTGGGCATTTTATAGTAAAGCTGTCCTTTTTTTTTTTTTTTTTTTTTTTTTTGAGACAGAGTCTCGCTCTGTCGCCCAGGCTGGAGTGCAATGGTCCAATCTCGGCTCACTGTAACCTCTGCTTATCAGGTTCACACCATTCTCCTGCCTCAGCCTCCTGAGTAGCTGGGACTACAGGCACCCGACACCACACCTGGCTATTTTTTTTTTTTTTTTTTTTTTTTTGTATTTTTAGTAGACATGGGGTTTCACTGTGTTAGTCAGAGTGGTCTCGATCGCCTGACTTCATGATCTTCCCGCCTCTGCCTCCCAAAATGCTGGGATTACAGGCGTGAGCCACCACGCCTGGCTATCAAAGCAATCTTTACAAGTTCTGATAATTTATACAAGTTCTGATATATAGCTACCCAATGCTAGTCCAACCCAGGGCCAGAATTCACTGGCTGGGGCTGCATGTACTTGCTGAAACCAGAGAAACTGCCTTTTTGTTGAAAGCGTTATAGAAATCAGTTTGGGTTTATTATCACATATTTGAGGCTTTTTATCTGGGCTGTAACAGAAAAAAAAAAAAAAAAAAAAAACGGGGAAGGAAGCATGAACAAATGGTAAATTTAAAGATGAAGCAGAAGGTATTTGCTTCATTTTATTATGAAGTCTTTCTGGGGACCTCAAATTAAAATAAAATTTTAATGTAAAACATTTGTTATCATATTAGAGTTCCCAGGCATGGAAACATTAATATACACACAAATCGTGAACTAACTCAGAGATTACTCACTTAACTTTCATTGTATGTATTACATAGCAAGGACTTCACATGATCTTAGCCAAAAGGCCGAGAAGTGATAAAGCAAGGACTTAAAGTAATAAATGCGGAGTTAATTTTATATCTACAATCTATATTTGTCTCTTCAGTCAAGAGTACTAAGAAGGTAGTCATGTCAGTTGTGAAATCTACTGTGTGAGCTGGCAATTTCCTCTTTAAGAATCAGACTTTAACAATCAATTCATTTCAAAGAGACCAGTAAAGATCCAGAGGTTCTAAACACAGAATACTGCACATACTAATTAAAATTTTCAAAGATTGCCTAATGCAATTGTCTTAAATCTTGGTGAGGAGAACAACAGTTTCCTTTGATTCAGTTATCACCTGATATTATTAGTAGTGCTTTTCAGAATTGTTATCATTCTCTTCCTGACAGAGGATGGCACATTTATTCATTTGAGGTATCTCTGTGTAGGCTATTATAAGAGAAATAGAATTCAAATGGTTGCCTTAAATTCTTTACAAAGAGACAAAATCAAATTCAATTAGGATAAGTGCACTTGAATCAACACAAGATATAAATAAAATACCTAAAATAATAATACCTAGACTCAAAATTTAAATTATGGCATCCTAAGTAGGTAATACAGTTCTATGTTTAGCATATCAATAAATGACTACCATGTTTAGGAGCTCAGATGGGTGGAAAGATGTAATGTAACACTGTGCTTAACTACCAATCTAGAATTCAAAGTTACACATAATTGACTATATCATTTGACTTTGGTAGCATTACTAATTATCATAAACCATTTGTTAATGTTTTAAAAATTGTTTTAGTGTCATATTAATATGTAAACATGTAATACCCATCAATTTGTAGGTACCCTTACAGCACTTAATTTCATATGTCAAAATCTTGTAAACTTGGTTGTAATGACTGCAGTGCAAAAGTAATTAAGTGTACCAGACAGCGACACCTATCAGGTAGTCAAAGCATTTCCCATTGTATAATGAGATGAAGCAGAAAGGGTGTATCTTAAAACAGTGTGCAGTGCAGTCCCATATGCAGAGGAAGCAGTGAGGCAATTTTTTTTTTCTTCTTTAGAGAAGTCCCAGGAAATCGAAATTAAGCAAGCTTCAGCCTATTATGCAGTGCATTTTCCGTAAATGGAGAATAAAACCTTACTGTTTTAACATGTTTCAAGCTCCAGTGGAGACAGTGAAGTAAAATGATACATGTTTTGCAGCAGATTTCAGGGTCCTAAGGAAATGGAATTGACTGTCAGTGACAAGGCTGCTTTATTTAAGTAGGAAAAATGAATCATTATTGCCTTGGACTAGAAAAATAACATTATCACCCTCACACATGGAGCAGTGAAAACCAATATTTTATAATTCCACTTGTAAGGGATTCACTAAATGTCTCTTGTGTCATATGAAGCACACAGGTTTTAATTAACTCCTTGTGGAAGGTAGTATCATAGGTTTTTTTTTTATTTTTATTCTTTTTGTTTTGGACACACTCATGCAATGTTATTTTCCGTAGCTCTAGAAAACCTTCAGTTATCCCATTTTCCAGCAATATGATGCCTTGCTTCACTTTCACCATGCAGTCCAGAGGTTTCTAATGAACACATTTTTAAATATAGATTGGACACTATTCAAAAGATTGACCTGCCTTCGAAACAGTGGCCTCCAGATCTCCCAGATACGTGACTATGAAGGTGTGTCAAGAACCTCCATGTTTTCCCACTTCTTCCTTGCAGCTCAGAGACATTTTGTTCTCTATCCACTAGTTTAATTATGCATATCTTAACTACCTTGTAGGTATTTTGTGAAATGAATAAAATCACTCTTAATTTTGTTAATCAAATCATTTTTTGTCTTTAGACAAAAGTTGTGACTCATTGAAGACATTTTATGTAGCTACCAAGTACTATATGCTGGAGGCTGAGTTCAAAATATAAAAGCTCTCATACTCTAATCTTGAGGAGCTAATGATCTTGTATGTAGGCATGGGTGAGTAACTAAAAGAATGAACCAAATTCTGAAAAATTGAATAATGAAGTGTATACATCATGGACGCAAAGAAAGCACTAGTTTAATCTGCTTGATAGAACTGAGAAAGTTTTCATGTATAAGGTAGAATTGTAGCTGGAGTTTGGAAGATTAGTCAAATTTTAGTAACAAAATAAGAGGTAAGTGATTGTAATTTAATAAAATAGGATGAGCCAGATTTGTCTTTGTTTTGGTATGCATAGATATGGTTTAAAATAGCAATGAAAACTATGCCGGTATAATGAAACTCTTTCTCTAGGCAATGTAAGATTATGTAGAAACATTTATTAGCTTTCTCATTCCGTGTTAACTGGCTAGGGGTGACAGAGGGAAAGACAAACCAAAAGAGACAAAGGGGATTGTTACTCTCGAAGCAAAATTCTTGTAATTTTTCTACTTCTAACAATGTTTTCATGTCCTCTAAATTAAGAAACTTAATGTGTTGTACAACCGCTACAAACTGTACTCATCAGGAAAACCTACCATTCATTGTAGTTTAATGTGATTTGATTTACAATTGTTGCTAAAATAAACTGTTTATACATAATAGAAAATGTTTTTTATATTAATAAATATCTGTCTAGTCATATTAGGAAGAATCATAAAACGGAAGATAGATTTTGGTTCAGGAAAACTGAGCACACCTGGGTTTCAGTCCCAATTATTACTTCTACTTGCCATGTGACTATGTTCAAATCATTTAGGTATTTTAAGTCTTATTTTCCTCAAGTCCAAAATTGGTTTCACATTTTTTACCTCAGATGTTGTTAAAAATTAAATAAGATAATGTATGTAAAGTGTTTGGAGAAAATACTACTTATTAAACTTTGTTGTGATTCATGAGCTCATGAAAATATCTTTAATATGGAGAGTGAGTATAATTCTCGTATTTAGCATTATATGTATTGCAATTATATTTCCCAGCTTTAGGAGAAACTAAATCAGACTAATATATATTGAATTTCATATATATATATATATATATATATATATATGTGGAATATATAGATTTCCATATATGCGTGTATATATGGAGAGAGAGACAGAGAGAGAGAGAGAGAGACAATGACAGAGAGACAGAAACACAAAAAAAGTCTATAACCTGAATTCTGTTATATTTGGTATAGAGTACAAAAGACGTAAGCAATTATACATTACTATTTCTTTCCTTCCCTTCACAAGAAAAATTAAATTAAAAAGTTATACTCACTTTAAGATCTTACAGTTCAGTTTAAACAATTTTTTCCTTTACTTGAAGTTATCATCTTTGAAATTCAATATTGGGGTCCCTGTTGTCATATTTAAAACTTTGGCAACAGGCCCACTGACTTTTTATCAATCTTAATTTATTTTATAACCGTTGTTGAAAACTTCTAGTGAATGATGCATACAATACCATACCTCTGTTCTTGAACTTCTTGTTTCTAATAACTATTCTTCACCATCATTTCAGATTCCTAATCCAGGGGCATGTCTTTTTATACCTATAATTATTTTAGCTGGAAAATCAATCATGCAAATATTCAATTCCTTAACTCCTTTACTTTCCACCTTACAGCTTATTTGTTCAAATACTCCTAGTCTGATTTTATCAGAAGCCTTAATTTATTAAGCCATAGGTTATCCCCAATTTCAAAAACCCTCTTCTTAGTATGATTCTTTTTTCAGCTTATATTCCATGGCTCATAGTTCAATAAGATTTTTTACATTATTCTAAAGACCCATGTTTTTTTTTCTTTCCATCATACTAATCTGAAGAAAAAGCTATCTGATTTCTGTCTACATAAAATATCAGGACACATTATTCCTGCTACAAAATGATCATCCTAAAATTGAAATAATCTCTCATCACTTCAATTCTAGGCAAGATATCTGGTCAACTAATCTTCATTCTATTTCAACTCTTTCAAAGATTGTTCATACACTTCAAAATCTATTTCTATCTTTTCTATTAGACATGTAGTCATTTTCTCTGAATATCAAATTTATATACATACTTTTACATTTGGATGCAATCTGTACTGTTATAATAAAGTAGCTGTTTCTTCTGCTATCTAATCTTTGCATTGAATTACATATTTTCCTGTCTCTCAAGAAAATTATTCTATCAATTCTCTTGTCTCTCTCTGTCCTTCTTTCCACCCTATTTATTTTCTTCCTTTAAAGCTTCCTGAGACATACAATCTTGTTTTACCTTCTATTTCCCCAGCATATAATAATGCTTATCTGTTACAGGTAATATACACTTTTATTTAGCATTAAAAGCCAATATAAATAATTTCAAAGAAGATACTGCACTGCTATAAACTAAGAAAGTTTAATTGAATGTTAATTCTGCCTTTCAAGAGACTCATGTATGTGTTCATTAAGCATCAATTATTGTGAACATTACACAGATTTAGGATTTCTTTAAGAATTCTACTTTTAAAATTGTTATTGTGGTTAAATAAGTATAAAATAATTTTTTTTATTTTACCTTCTTCTCAATATATAATTCAGAAGCCTGAGTTGCATTCACAATGTTGTGAAACCATAATCACTACTTATTTTTAAAACTTTTTCATTACCCAACTAGAACTTCGTAACAAGCAATAACTTTCCATTCTCTCCTGCCTCAGCCCCTGGGAACCTCTAATCTCTTTCTGTCTCTGTAATTTAACTTGATCTAGATACTTCATACAAGTGCGTCAGAAAATATTTGTCCTTTCATGTCTGGCTTTTTTTCATTTGGTATAATGTTTTCTAGGTTATACGTGTTATGGCAATACATCAGAACTTCATTCCATTTTCTGGCTGAATAAATATTCTACTATCTGCACACATCACCTTTTGTCCATTCATCCATTTTTTGATGAACACTTGCATTGTTTTCATCTTTCTGCTCTGTGAATAATGCCACAAGGAGCAGTGACATACAAGTGTGTGAAACTTTGTTTCCAGTTTTGGGGGCTATATAACTAAGTCTAAAATTGTTTGGGTTATATGGTAATTATATGTGCAGCTTTCTGAGAGACGATAAAGCTGTTTTCAACAGTGACTGCACCATTTTACATTCCTGCCAACGAGGTGCAATTGTTCTAATTTCTCCACATCCTTGCCAACACGTGTTACTTCCTTTTGTTTTATTATAGCTATCCTAGTAGGTATAAAGTAGTATCTTATGGTTTAGATTTCCCTAAAGCCTAATAATATTGAACATGTTTGCATGTGTTTATTTGTATATCTTCTCTGTATAGATGTTTACCAAGTCCTTGGGTCCTTTTATAAATTGGGTCATATGTTATTTTGTTGAGTTTTAGGAGTTCTTTATATCTTACGTATTTAGTTTCCACAAGATATGTGTTTTAGAGATATTTTATCCCAATCTGCAGCTTTACTTTTTCACTTTGTTGATAATATCCTTCAATAAATAAAACATTTTAATTTTCTAAAGTCAGACATATACATTTGGCTTTCAAATTTATATACATACTTCTACATTTGGATGCAATCTGTGCTGTTATACATTGCTTTTGTATTATACATGCTTCTGTATTATACATTGAGAAGAAGGTAAAATAGAAAAATTTTATTTTATACATATTTAACCACAATAACAATTTAAAAAATAGAATTCTTAAATCCTAAATCTGTGCAATGTTCACAATAATCGATGCTTAATGAACAGGTACATGAGTCTCTTGAAAGTCAAATATATGTATTTTTATATATTTGATTATGTATATATCTATATATGTATGTATATAGTTATTCCTGCTTTGATGTCATATGTAAGAATCCACTGACAAATCTAAGGCCCAGAATATTTATACCTATATTTTCTTCTAAAACTTTTATGAAGTTAACTGTTACATTTACATCGATTCATTTTGAGTTAATGTTTTATATGGTATGAAGTAGGGGACCAGCTTCTTTCTTCTCAATGTGGAAGTCCAGCTAGCCCAACACCTTTTGATGAAGATGCTGCTTTTCTATTATAGACTCATCACCCTTTTCAGAAATTGGCTGCCAATAGACACATAAATT
Organism: Rhinopithecus roxellana; assembly: GCF_007565055.1. Lineage (NCBI taxonomy): Eukaryota > Metazoa > Chordata > Mammalia > Primates > Cercopithecidae > Rhinopithecus > Rhinopithecus roxellana. The sequence continues at coordinate 81,671,842 of NC_044566.1, read as the reverse complement.
TATTTCTGACTCTCAAATATATTGAATTGATCTATATAACTATCCTTATACCAATCCCAAACGGTTTTTATTAGTGCTTCTTTGTAATAATTTTTAAAATTTAGAAATTGTGAGTCCTCTAAACTTGTTCTTTCCCAAAATTGTTTGGACTCTTTGGATTCCCTTGCAATTTCATATAATTTAAGGATCAGCTTTTTGTCTTTCTGAAAAAAAAAAAAAAAAAAAAAAAAAAAAAAAGGCTGTTGCAATTTTGATATGGATTGGCTTGAATTTGAATTTGCAGATAACTGTGTGGTACTAATGTCTTAAAATATTAAGTCTTCGACCTCATGAACATGGGCTGCCTTTCCATCTAAATAAGTGTTTTAATTTTTTTTCAGCAATGCTTTATATTTTTCAGTGTATATTAAAATATTTATGAATCTATTTACCTTTCTTGGTTAAATTTGTTCTAAAGTATTTTAATGTTTTGAATGATATTGTAAATTGTATTACTATTTAAATTTCCTTTGCAGATTGTTCATTGCAAATGTGTAGAAATACATTCAATTTTTGTGTGTTGATTTTGCACCTGGCAATTGGGCTGAATTTGCTTCTTAGTAACTTTCTCATGGATGTTGAGAGATTTTTCCACATATAAGAACATGTCATATGTGAATAGATATATCTTTATTTTTTCCTTTTAAATTGGGGGACCTTTAATTTATTGCCCTTGCCTACTTGCTCTGTCTAGAACTTCCATTATAATGTTGAATAGCAATGATGAAAGTGGGCATCTTTGTCTTGTTTCTATCTTAGTGGGAGACTTTCATTTGGACTTTGGGTACAATACACAGAGGAGACAAAAAGGAAAAATTGTGCTTCTTAAAATCTCTTAAAACAAATTTGCTCAATAATTCACTACTGATTATTTTTAAATGATGTTTTATATCCTAAAAATTCAGGCACTTTGGGAGGCCGAGACGGGTGGATCATGAGGTCAGGAGATCGAGACCATCCTGGCTAACATGGTGAAACCCCGTCTCTACTAAAAAATACAAAAAAACTAGCCGGGCGAGGTGGCGGGCTCCTGTAGTTCCAGCTACTACTCGGGAGGCTGAGGCAGGAGAATGGCGTGAACCCGGGAGGCGGAGCTTGCAGTGAGCCAAGATCCGGCCACCGCACTCCAGCCTGGGCGACAGACCGAGATTCCGTCTCAAAAAAAAAAAAAAAAAAAAAAAAAAAAAAAAAATCAGGAAACACGTATTAAAATATTTAAAAAGTTAAAATATTAGAACTGTTGCCTAGGACCAAATTTACCCAACATCAAAAGCTTATAAAAGCTCTTCATTTTATAACACTCAGGATCTCATGGATCTGAGTGGAAACACATTAATTATAATACAACATTAGTTGTAAATATTTTCAAGTTTTTAGCAATTTTTGCTGTTAGTAGATCTTAACAAATATTTCAATTTTTTTTTTGCTTTATTGCTGAGCGAATAATTATGTATAAAGTTATCCTCACTTCATTGTTAAAGATTAAAATAACTTTGAAATATTATCTAGGATTTTATAAAGCACGTTAAGATTGCATACAATGCACTAAATTAACAAATATTATTTTTAAGAAATAAAAATAATTAGATAAAATGATGATGTAATAAGGATATCTTAGAGAGTCAGTTGCTTTTATACAAACAATAATGAGCATAGCTGAAAGCGCTGATTCTCTGAATCCATGACAAAAATAATAGATTTTTATCTTATCTGTGGATAACAATCCATGATTCTCTGAATTCATGATGTAAAAACATTTTATTATCCTTTAAACTACAAATGATGTAAAAACATTTTATTATCCTTTAAACTACAAAATAAACAAGAAAAAAATGAAAACTTTAGAGATTTTAGATAATTAAAATAATTCAAGACTCTCAAATTCACCAAGCAGTCTTAGACATTAAAAAAACAAATGGCATGATGCTTTCAAGTAGATCAACAAAAGCAACCAAAAAAATGATGTGGGGTTTGGGGATTCATTTGTGGTTGTGATGGATAAATTAAAATGTTAAAGCTAGTTTCTTCTCATTCAGAGATGCAAACATTAAAATAACCAAAACATTATAATAACCAATATGTTAATTAAATATATCTGTGATTATATAAAACATATTTCTGTTTGAAAATATTGCTGAAAGTGCATGCATCATTTTTCAACAATTTATTTCCCAAATTAGAATAGTTGTATTACATTCTGAACAATTTATATGCTTTAAATACAAAAATATAATTGTGGTTTAATTTTCTAAATTGCCTCTATGTAAAATTCAAAAGTTGCTTATTTTCTCCTTCAATAAAATGATGTAAAGTATTAGTTCACTTAATATAATGAAAGTAAAGAGCATTGTTCACAAGTTGATTATAGAAGAAAAACATATAGGCAGTTCTCCATATCATTGGTCAACATAATAGTTTCTTAAAATATCAGAGTCTGGAAGTATAAATGTAAAGTTGATTTCAATACATCTTGTCTTAAAATCCAGGCCATTTTAGTCACCCAATGCAACGTTCCACCTAGAACATGTATATATATGGATCAGAGTTCCGTTGGCTGATGTAGTTTAATCAAATTCTGCACATTTACAGCTGGCTTTATACTGAGCTGTTTGATTTGTCCTTCTTAAATACACTATAGATTATTAAATATATTAAACATCTTATCTAACATCAATAAGTTTTATGAATAATTCTGTATCACTTTACTCGTCTACATAAATGTTTCTCCCATTACAAACTTAAATAAAAATACTTCAGTGTGCAGCTTTACTAGAAACTTCATCAAATGTCTGACCTTCACAGATAAAAACCTGCATTGGAAACAACATACATTTTATTCCTTATAACAGATTCAAGATCCTTTATAATAAAAAACTCATTAGAGAATAATTTAACATATCTCATATTATTACCATAACAAGGTAACCCCTTATTAAGGTTTAAATAATGGCAAAGGAAGTGGGATTCTTTCCTTTACATTATATTGCTTAATAATTCTACAAAATAAGAGAAAATTGTATGGTGCCAGAGATAAAGTAAGAGATTTGAATATACACTTAGACAAATCTTCTAGATACAGGTAAATTTATTTAATTCTCATAAAATTACCAATGAAGAACTGTTCCATTACATAACTCACTTAAATCTTTGTAAATTAACATTTTTGGTATATGAGTGTTATTTCATATGCCAAAAAATATCCTCTACAATTAATAGCATTGTTTAATACAGTAATTTCGAAAATTGATTCTCACTTATTACAATTATATTAGTAACACTCATGGTGATTCTATGTTCATAATCATGGTAAAATATTTATTGAGAACTGTAAGTTCTAGGTACCATATTGCGTACTTCACAAATTTTCTCCTATAATTCTTAAAAAACTTAAATGGTAACTATTATTATGAGCATGTTTTACATATAATCACATAGGCTAAGATTGTTAAGTATACTTTTTAAGGTAACAAAGCTACTAAGTATTGGAGCAGAGATTCATATATCAGTCTGACCCAGTAAATTGCATAATAAATACAAGTGACAAGGAACTAATATCAATATGCTTTTCAAAATGCAAGCCACGATCTATTAATAGTTCACAAACTCAACTAAGTTTCATCATCAGTATTTTTTTAAATAATAAGATGTAAGCATCACAAATATTAGACCAAATCATAATAGTAAGAATATAATTGATTCATGAATTTATTTTCAGATACAGTCTATCACTGAATTAACACAAAACCAGAGCTAAACATTTTTACAATGCTAAGTTCTATCAACTCCATGAAAGAGTACACACACCGTTTAAAAAATTACCAAGTCAACTGCAGAAGGCAAAAAGTCAGTTTTTAAGTGCTAGAAAGTGAGAGTTCATGAAAGTTGTGCTTATTAAGCATTAAAAATTAGTATCCTGGAGAGATAGAAGTCAGTTGACCTGCACATAGTTGGATAAAATGAATTTCACTCTTCATTGGTCAGGAAAAAGTCTTCACTTTGTCTCCAATAAGGGTTTGTAATCTTGGCGATATTCAATAATCATAGTTCTTTACAAGCTTCGGTTGATTAATTACAGCAGTGATAAACATAGTAATCATTTCTGATATTTCATAGGGAGTTGCCACTATAGGTTGTTTGTTCAAAGTAAGCAACAATTTTCTTATGATCCTTTCCTTAATCTCTGTTGTAGAGTAATAATACAGGAATGATATATGGTCAGATTTTTTTGGTCAATACTTATATCTTGGGTTTAGATTTTTGGTGGATATGTTTTGTTTATTCATATACCTTCAATCACTTTAATGCACAATCCATAAAATAGTGACTGTAGTAAAACTGTTAATAATACCCTGATCACAGCAACAATTAATCATATTCTTTCATTTGTACATGGCTGAATCATCAAAAAAAAAAAAGATCCTGTGGGCAGGTGTGTTATATTTTGGAAAACCAATTGACTTCCTTATTAATTTTACATAGATTCTTCTTAACCTACAATCAAGGATTTAAAAGGGTTAAATATTTAATCTACTAACAAGTTAACAAGTTAGCTTGTCACAATTTCATGGACAATGGGAGATGCCACAATATTTCTTGGTGAGAGACAAAGGACTTATTACTGATAATGCTGCAAAAGCAGTAAAAGCATATGTAAATTCCTGTCACTTTCCCTTGCCCCAGAGTCCAATGGGGAGATACATATGGGTTCAGGTAGAAGCTGGCACACACAGTAAGTTGTGTTCAGGGAGAAGAAGCTGAGCTTTAGGGAATGTGGATCTCTTATAATGATCCACATATCTACCCTTCCCTCTGGAAGGAGACATCCCTTCTGTTTTCTAAGGCTCTAAATATGAGACAAACAGTAACATGCAACATACATGAAACATTTTCTCTCAACACTTACCTTGGAGCGTTTATCCCAATAAAAACAGGAGAATAGAAAGTATAGAAAAGACTGTGATAAGTAAATTCTGTTTTGGAATTGTGAATAAAGTGATTCTGTTGTTCAGTACTCTTGCAAGAAAAATGTGCAAGAAGTTCTGTTGAACCTGTATCACAGGGACAACATGTGGCTTCCTTTGCTATAATTGCTTCTGCCATAGAGCTCCAATGCAGTATTCAAATATAAGAGTATCGAGGCCAATAAAGAAAACTTCTCAGGAATCAGCAGATACAAATATCTCTGTAACATCCTGAAAGTTTTATATTTCAACAGGTATGTACATAGATCACGTGAAATACTACCATTATAGACTTACCACAATTTCAACTGAGCATATAAACTCCTTTAAGATAGTAGACTTATTTCTCTCCACAATCAATATTGTGATCATGTGACAATATATCTTGGTGCATACATATGCAAGTCATAAAGAGCACAACCTATAGTTTTTATAGTTATCTGAGGAAATTGAGAGTTGTTTTAACCAAATAATTCTAAATTCACAGCAGGACAAGTATAAATAGTTCAAACAGTTCAAGGACTTTTTTCTTAATTAGATGAGTGCAAATATGTTATTAGTGATTTCCAGTGATATGGAATCATTGTCAATATTTTAAGCTATCTGACTTTATAGAAAGAATATTATATTTTATAACTATGGCATATCATATAAGAAATAAGGTAATAACAGTCATATGCTATAAAATGATGCCTATTTTAACTAAAGATTTTTTAGCTAAAACATTTGGTTGCTGAAAAGTTTGAGCCTGGAAGAAGTAATTACCAATGTTACTAATGTTGGGCCAATGATAAACAGAAAATAAACTTCTCTGGATGAACCTTATGAAAACTGTAGTTGTAATAATTTTAGCAGAATACTACAATAATAGAAAAAGTATGACAAATTCAACAGTTTAACTTGTGTAGCAAATTATACCTGCCTTGAATCAAACAAATTATTTGCTTTTTAAAACACCTTTATTGAGGTGTAACTGATTATTGAGGTGTAACTGATATACAAAAGCCTTCACATATTCAATGTATACAATTTGATGAGTTTGAAAATATGCATACACCTATGAAACCATCAGCACAGTCAAAGTATTCTCTGAGAGGTGGCTGCGCTTCCATGTATATTACAGCATTATTTACAATAGTCAAAATATAGAAACAACCTAAATGTCCATTGACAAAAAGAACATAAAGAAAATGTGATATGTCACCAAACAATGGATTATTGTTCAGTATTTAAAAAGATGAAAATCTTTTTGCGAAACATGGATGCAAGTAGAGGACATCATGAAAAGTGAAATAAGCCAGTCAGAGAAAGAAATATGCTGTATGACTCCAACTATACAGGATATCTAAAATAGTCAAACTCATAGAAGCAGAGAGTAGAATGGTGGTTGTCACAGAATGGGTGAATAGGGAAATGGAGACTTGTTGCTCAATTGATATAAAGTTTTGGTTACCTAAGATGAAAAAGTTTTAGAGATCTGCTGTACAACATTGTATTTATAGTTAACAATATAACATTTAGGACTCCACAGTTTAAGAGGATAGGTTTCATCTTACATGCTTTCACCATGCCCACACATACACTCAGACGTGTGAACATGCAGCATGCAAACGCAAAACAGTAATTCATCAAAATGTATACATTAAAATGTGCAATTATTTTTATATCAATTATATCTCAATAAAGACTTAAAAAGAACAAGATAACATATCAGATACTAGAAATTGCAAGAAAAAAATGTCTTTTTTACAATATTTCTTTACCTTCATCCAATTTGCAGCAAATTTGAAGTGACAATTATTTGCTAAAAAAATACTTAATTTTTTAAGATTTACTTTGATTAGTTATATTTATAGAAATGTAATACTTTTTTACAAATATAGAACAATTTTTAGTCACTGAATGACTTGCATTTTTTATTATCTCTTAACTAAGAGATAAGAAACCAAAGTGTTAACCTTTAATGCAGCTAAAGTTTCCTTTAAAAAAAAAAAAAAAAAAAAAGATATTCTTCCCATAATTAAAGACACAACCAGGCAGCTATTCTCAGAAGAAGCCAGGTAGACATTTTAAGCATTAGTAATTAATTTTTAAAAATCCTTGTGAACTTTGTACTATTTTAAAATCATGTGTTTATAAGTTTCAGTAAACCAATTAGCATTAGAGTTACCACGAAATTTAAGAGACCATATAATCAGTTTCATAGTTTCATTGTTTTTTTTCTACTTAGTTTTATGTAGACCTGGACTAGATATTTCTGGACTATGCAAATATAATGACAGTCTTTAAAAGCAATTTAAAAGGCCGACTGTTGTAAAATTAAAAGAGTCCCCACAGGAGAGTGAGGGTACAGGGTAATAACGGTTTGACTTTGTAGTTCCTATGTTAACCACATAACATACCGAAATGTTATCTGTAACAGCTAAAAGATAGACTCAGGAAAGCACCAGAAAAGACAGCAACTGATTCTCTTTTCCCAAGCAATCACCGAAAAATAAGCAACAACATAAGACTGAAAGCTCAGTGACAGATGACGGTGGTCAAAATCATATTGGCTGGGCACAGTGACTCAGGCCTGTATTCCCATCGCTATGGGAGGCCGAGGCGGGCAGATCTACAAGATCAGGAGATGGAGACCATCCTCGCCAACATGGTGAAACTCCGTCTCTACTAAAATACAAAAAATTAGCCAGATGTAGTGGCGGGCGCCTGTAGTCCCAGCCACTCGGGAGGCTGAGGCAGGGGAATCACTTGAACCCAGGAGGCAGAGGTTGCAGTGAGCTGAGATCACGCCACTGCACTCCAGCCTGGCAACAGAGCAGGACTTTTACTGATAAAAAACATAATAATAATAATCGTATATAAGTCATGAGCTATGGTTAACTCAGAACTACAGTTCCTCAAACCATCCTGGTAAATGTAATAAATTTAAGTGGGTCTCCAAGAAGAATCAAATCTTATAGTCATCACTGCAATTGTACCTGAAGACCAAAACAGAGTACCAAAAGGCACAGGTAAGAATGTTGTTTCTGGTCTTAAGGCTGGCAACACCAGCACCACTGAGTGAGGCGGACAAGCCAATTTTGGTGGATCTCCTAAAATGTCTGATAAAACAAGACCAGGGCTAAGTTCGACTATGACTATGACTATCACTATGACTACAATGAATCATACTACTACATGTAATAATAGTTACAAAGCTGCTGAGTCTATTCACTTGACAGGCAAGGGAACACTCAGCAGTTAAGAAATTTACTAAGTCTCTGCAGTGTATAATCAGTGTTCCTTAAGTGATTAAAAAAAGGGAATTCACAATAGTTATGCTAATTAAGAGCCGAAACTAGAACACCAAATTAAGTGAAATGAGTTTATAGTCTGCACTGTTCATTCATCAGGAAGACTCCTTAGTTCGTTGTAATAAATAAATGTTCATTCAGGTCATTCAAATTCGTGACATCTTATCATTTTTAGCTGGTTAGAGCCAGTTATCATGAAAAAAACAATCAGTTTTGCTATATTCTAAGGAAGTGCTATTGTAGATATGTTTATGTGTGAACTAGATTGTTATGTAGACTGCATTTCTTAGTATGAGTTTCTGCCAAAAAAATTGAGTACCACTAGTTTAGATGTTGGGCAACATTAATTATTTGTCATATATATTTTGACTCTTCTCTAGATCCTAAATGCTCAGAAAGTAGTTATTTTAAAATTACACTTTTTTAAAGATAAAATTTAGAAAATGCTGGTAGTCTTTATGAGGAGTTTTTGGCTAAAATTAGGTTTGAATAAATGCTATGTTTCCTTTCCTTTGCTGATTTGTTTGTGGTAGAGTGATATAAGAAAATGAACTTCTCATATATTTTTTTAAATGCACCAAAAAAGGAGAATGGACAAAAGCTATCAGTGCTGCACCTTGTTAAAAGAAGCTTTTCTACCCCTAATCTTGAGGTACAAAAGATGTCCAAGTTGTTTATCAGCAAATTGAATTACAAATGAAAAGCTAAAGAAAAGTTTTACAATGCAAAGCTGAAATCAGGATTAGATCATTTTGAGGCATCTGGGTTGCTTTTTCATGGGTATGTACTTAAACTTGATTAGACAGAAGTAAAATGGAAATCATGAATTCATAGGCAGGGATACATACATTTAAAATAATGAAATTGGTCTGCGTGGAGTAGCTTAGCTAGCAGATTGTCACAGCATGATCTCTCATTAGGATATTTCCTTGAAGCATAAGAATGTTAGCATAAACAAGGCAGAAATATCCAGGTGATACTGGCTAGACACAGGTATTCATCTTCAAACTTAACTGTTCTTTGAAGAACTATATGGTCCACAGAAATCCTGATAGTTGTACTGTGAATATCAATCACAATAAGTATTATCACAAATGTTAAATAAGTACAGTGTGCTCCAGCTTACTTAAACTGAGAGTTTATGAGACTAATTGTCTTCCCTTATATACAGATATTTGAATAAGCCATATCCAAAGTATATTTTACTTCTGAAATTTATTTTTACTTAAATTGGAGCTGATTTCTGCTATTTCAGCTTCTTTATATGTTTTAGAAATACAATAGAATTCAAAAACTCAGATTTTTTTTTTTTTTTTGGTTGCAAAATTGCACTTCCTAATATTAGGACTCAAATATGTCATATAAAATCTAGAGAAAGTTTTTGTAACTCCCATCAATTTTTCAAGAATTTCAGTTTGTTTTATGCATCAATATGTTTGAAAATGTTTACATTTTAATGAATTGAAATCTCATGTTAAATAATATCGTTTATCTCTACTGATACAAATCCTCTATCTCTTCCTTTATATACATTTTAGAATTTACATGCTCTAAAAGTTACATGCTGTTGTCTCTAGCAAACTCCAAGTGGGCTGTTCATTGTTCAAAGTATTTTGAAATATATTTTTTCCTTCATAAAATATTTTATTAAATAAAGTATTTAGGTCAAACCCATATTTATGCCTTCATAAAGGTATATTTGCAGAATGCATGATGATGAAAGAGCTACTTTTCCTTTTTTAGATTTTGAATAAAAGACTGTGCTTTGGGAAAAAAAATAGGGATGCAAAAGTGGGCAAGATTAGCTATAGTAGCTATAAATGAGTGTCCTTCAGAAGTAGTCCAACTTCTAGTCTAAATATTAGTGAGATAAGAGTCCAGGCAGTGTTTCTATTCAATTAATCATGGCTACCTTTCTTATACAATTCTTATTTCATCATTAATTTTTAAAATATTCTTGCATTCCTTAATTTTAAGAGCACAAATTATAAATCTTTAGTGTGTATAAATAACAGCAGCGTATATACAAGCAATAATACTTAGTAAAATGGATAATGTCAACCTGGCAGTAATTCAATAAATGCAATGTTACTTATACCACTGAATGTCCTTTATGCTCATCATAGAGGCAATACCCCTGCCACCCTTTTAGAGTTAACCACTGAGCTAATTGTGTGTTTCTACTGCTTTTCATTATAATGAAAATACACACACACACATTCTTATGTATGTTCTTATAACTTAATACATATTAATCTGTCAGCTGTAAATATTCTCAAAAATTGCTTGCTAGTTATACCAGTAAATAATACAAAAATATTTATCAGTTTGATGTATTGGTTAATTTGAACTGATCATTATTTTCTGTCTCTCACTTATAATTTGTCATTACTTGATATTGTATGCCCTACATTATAAACTCCAGGAAAACATATATATGTTTTGACTATCTTGTTTTGTTGGGGAATGAAGGAGGACCGGAGAAACCGCAGGGTGAGACAGGAGAATTTTACCGAGTGCACTCAGGCCCAGCAGATTTACATTCAAAAATTGAACCAAGAACAAAGACAGGTCTCGACTTTTATACACCCTTCAAAAAGGGAGTTAGCTAGTTTAAAGCAATCTTACAGTGGCGTGAAGCATGATGGCACAAAAGCAACTGTGCAGAAAGAAGCAGAACAAAGACAGTTAATCAAATTGTGACAGGTGCATAACTCAGGATTACATATGACATCTTGCTGTGCGGCTCAGATGGCTCTTATCTAGGTTTTACTCAAGTGCCTTGCACAGGCTTATCTCATAACCTTTGCTATGGTGCCCAGGTGGCTCTAGTTCAGGCCTGTTCAGGCTTCTCATGACCTTCACTGTGCCGCCTAGATAAAACAGAATACTTGAAGGTACTAGCTACAGAGAATAGGAATCCATAAACTCGTAGGTTGACTCATATTATAAGAGAAGGGAAAATTTGTTTTTTCTTCTCCCTATTTTAAGGGAGTGCTGGGAGAGTCTCCAGAGCACATTCCTTTGAGCTCTGATTTCTTAGATAACATTGCTGGAACTTTTGCCTGGGTCTGGGTTTTGCCTGTCACTGCCTTTGGAATGAGTCAGCCTAATACAGAAAGCTTCTTTCTCTTTTTAATTTTATTTTTCTTTCTTTCTCTAATTTCTGCCTCAGTTTAATGCTTAAATCCCCCAAATTAGCATATATCATTATTAAAGAAACAAAATGCTCACAATCCTTTTCTCTTTTTTCATTTACAGCAATATTTATACGGAACATAAAGTTTCTCTGCATCTAATCCACTCCCACCATTTTTTTTCTTTTCTTTCTTTTTTTTTTTTTTTTTTTTTTTTTTTTTTTTTTTGCTGCTGCTACCCCACAGAAATTGCTCTTGTCCTGGTCTCCAATTATCTTCATGTTTCTACCTTCAGACTTTCCTTCTACTTTATTTCTAATTCTACTCCTCTTTATAACATCTTAAAACGTGTCCCAAGTTTCAAACTCCTCTAGTTATACTCATTTTGGTGATGTTACTCCATGTTTCTTTTTTTAATATTTTTGAATAAAATCTGTACACTTAGAACTCCCAAATTTATAAATTCAGCTTTACAATCTCCTTTGAGTTACAGACTCGTAGGCACAGGTGCCTGTTTAACGTCACTTCTTAGATGCCTACTAGGCATACAAAAAGCCAATATGATTCTTCTATTCACCCCTGAAATGTGTACTTCTTATGCCCTTTCTCATTTCAGTTAATGACACATCCATTCTGTTACTTAGGCCAAACTCTTTGAGTCATCCATAGTGATTAGCATCTTCTCATATTACACTTCAATTCCTAATTCCTGGTGGGTGGGGGGGAAGATGGGTTACTTGTAAACACGTATCTGAAATTTGATCACTTCTCTCTATCTCTGCTGTTTTCATCATGATAAACTCTACGTTGTTCCTTTCCTGAATTATTGTGAGTTTCTCCTAATTTCTTTATTTATTTTTTGTATCACACTTGACTCCCAGAAACTACTCTCAATTCAGGGACTAACATGTCTTTCGCATTATGTCACATTGTGTTAGTACTATGTCCGACACTTTCTGCTGATTTCCCAACTCATCCACAGTGAAATTCAAAATCATCACAATGGCTTACCAGGCCTATGAGATGAACTCTCACCACATCCTCATTATTTATCTAATCTCATTTCTTGTTTCTCATTGATTCACAGACCTAGTTCTTTGAAGCTAATAGCCAACTTGTGATTACTCTGCTGTGTTCTACCTATTGTATTGCTGAATTAAAATGCTCTTCCTCACAATATGAAAATGGCTCATTCCCTCAACACATTCCATTTTTTAGTCAGTAGCATTTTTATGAAGGTATTTCCTTACTACCCTATTTAAAATTGAAGGCTTTAACACTCCTAATTATCTTTTCTTGTTTTTTGTTCCTCACAAAAATCATGACACATACTTTTCAAATGTCAGTTGTTTCTCTTTCAATGCAAAAATGTATACACTATGAGATTAGGGAAATATTGTTTATTTCCCTAAAATAAACAAATTATTTTGTTTGTATGCACTATGTATGTATACACTATAATGTATACACTATGAGGTTAGGGAAATATTGTTTATTTTCCTAAAATATATACACTACGAGGTTAGGGAAATATTTTGCCATCCCAAGCAAGACATGGTGTTTAATAAGCATTTGTTGAACAAATAAATGACTGACTGATTTGACTGTTCCTAACCACTAGGACCATCTCTATCAATGTAAAGATATGGAAAACATCAGAAAGGGAAGAATGGTGTCAAGTGTTGTCAGAGCACTGTAAAAGTCAAACACCACACCAAATTCTGCCCCCACGTAGAATTAACACAAAATAATTTTGTAGAAAGGAGAGGCACCTTAACTAACAAGGTTAAATTTGAAATTGGTGAAAAAAAGAAACACACATACGTATAAGATCTAGAGACAGAACACTTGTTTTACGAGGGAGAACAAAAACAGTTACATTTATTGTATGCCTGAGTTTCATGGTTTCACTGCATCATATTGGCTTTATATGGGGTTAATTTCTGATTACAAAAACATCTTATGCCATTTGCATAGAGATTTGAAAACCCAAGGCTAAAACTAAAGGGTTATCATCCTAAACGCGTGTCTGTAAATGTTTGCTATAATTGTGACCCCTTGGTGATATTGCTGGGCAGAGAAATTACTTTCAGAATTTATTACTTTTTTGTGAAACATGGATTCTGATAACACTAGCTCTGAATGTCTAGTTACTCTAGACTGTTTTATATGTGAAGATAGGTTGCAAAAGGAGATAAAGGAATAGAATACCATTTTTGGAGTGTATTGATGAGCCTAAATTTGAGGCTCAATAGAACATCTGTAAACAGAGGTACACTTCTAATTATTAAAAGGCCAAATTTTGAATTAGGCCTATTTTTTGAATTTGCACTTTTATCCCAAATGAGCAGTGTCAAGGCAAATGTTTCACTCAACAAAGTTAAACAGCAGGGAATACAGGTATTGCAGTTGTGGAAAGAGGCCAGCATTCAATCTGGGCTCTGCTCTACACAAAGAACTGAAGCATTTTTAAGATATAAGGTAAGAGGATGATAGGCCACACGTGTTTGCTAATTGGCTTTACTGAATGGAAAAATGGACATTTTAATATTTTTATGACAGGAAGTAGTTTCACAAATTGTCTCAAGGCATCAGCACTCATGTGGGTTTGACCCTCCCATAGAAACTGGTAGATAGGGGGACTCAACTTGATGATTACATTTGAAAGAGATTGGCTTAGGTCCTTGAGAAAATATCCCTGGGTTGTTAAACTGGTAAGAGGTTGTGAAAATATTTACATATCAAAGGGACAGAGAAAGAATTTACAGTTTCAAGTGTTCTAAATCAAATGGTGTACAAAAAGGAAGGCCAGTGGCCTAGAATAGGAACAAGCCTGTATAAAGTTTTGTGAAGCTGAGAGGAATAAATACTAAGGTCCTCTTGGTCATGACTGCTATGTACATTAGCATCAGATCATCCCTAAAGGCAGATCAGCACTGCCAGCCTAGCAACCAGCATGCCTTTATCATCTTGTGGTTTGTAATTGACTGAGAACCATATGCTATAAATATTTTATTTCATTTTTTTGCAGCACTGACATCTCAAGATGACAAGTTTTAGATTCTCAACATTTGTAGATAGTCTTTGTTGATTTTTTCCCACATGACACACTTTTTAGTAACTGTATGGGATATGAAACTAAAGCTGAATTGCAATGGTGATGACCCCAACCTATTAACTTTAGCCTTCCGTAACAGCGGGGATATGCAAGGATATAGAGAAGGAAAATATAATTGTCCTCAGTATTTTTTCTTCTCACTCAGCATAGTCCTTGTTGGACAGGACATAGTCAAAAGAATCTTTATACTTGATTTTAAGAAATGTTCTGTGGTAGTTCTACATTTTATTAGCATGAACCTTTGTTTTAAAAATATTATTGTGTATATATAAGATGTAAATAATGATGATTTTGATATACATATAGATAGAAAAAGGATTTTTTTAGACAGTATAACATTGAGTATTCTACCGAATTTTTTTGTATTTCTGCTTTTTAATTATATTTTTAGTTGACGTGTAATAATTACACATATTTATGGGGTATATAACAATATTTTGATACATGTATACAAAGACCTTAGTATTTTTCATTCTCACTAATTATATCTTTAATGGGAGGATGTCATTAAGAGTATCTTCATAATTCATTTCAAGAAATTGCCTCTAGTGGTTCTACATTTTATTAGTTTGAACCTATTTTATGTCGAGACAGCTTTCCTCAGTGTACGGTCCGGAATTCCACAAGGTGGCTCTGTGCCTCATTGTCAGAGCTGACAGTAATTCCAATCACCATCTAAGTTTGTCATTTGTTTACAGCATTTTTTTCTCACAGGGGAATAAAGCCAAGTTTTTTTAATCAAGTTAGAAGACATCATTTGATAATTACATTGCTTTTTAATGTGTATGAATCTTAGCACCTTGAATTAGGAAAGATTGTCAGTGACTGAATTGAACTGATAATACCTAAAAAAAAATCCTGACAATTTTATAGTACTTATTGTGTATTATACTTTAACTAACTCATTTATTCTTCACAATATTACTAAAGACAATATAAATATTATTGCTATTTTCAAAATAAGGAAACTGTGGCACAATAGGCTAAGTCATTTGCCTAAAATCAGAAAAACTTGATGAGTTTTGATCCCAAGCTGTCTGAATTTAATGTTATAATCAAAAATTCATAGACTGTTCTGTATCTCCTAAAATAAAACTTCTAAGAGAACCACATATAAAATTGAATTTTAAATATAACTTAAAATATGTCATTTTCCTGAGTGTCTTATCTAATACATAATATCAGAATCAAATGTTGATACTACTTAATTACTTTATTTTACATAACAAAAAATAAAAAAGACTATTAGCCCAGATTGTGTGCATTTCATCATGCCAATATTATACCATTAACATGTTATTTTCACTTATAATACAATTAGACATTGTGTAAGTTTTGCTTCAAATACAATTATGCAAAAATTCTATCTGACACAAATTCATTTTAATTTTACATGTTTTCTTTCAGGTCATTTAATTTTGGGGAGGGGACCAGTATTTTACAAACAATAAAACAGAAATGCCTAACACCAGTTAATACTCTAAATCCACATTTGAAAATACCAATATTTTATTTTAAAAATATTCTAATATCTATCTATCTATCTATCTATGCTACTTAGCTTGTAGTAATTACTTCACAATGTATACCTATGTAAATCCTCACATTTTCAGCCTTAAATATGTACAAGTTTTATTTTTCAATTCTACCTCAGAGATATATATATATATGTGTATATATATATACACATATACACACACACCATAAAGAAAAAGCATACAAAAAAACATTTGTACACATATATTTTACTTTAAAAATCAGTGAGGAAACCCCATTTTAAAAGGTGTGTAATTTATGAAAATAATTTTTCTATTATTTGAGTTTAAATATACCCATGCATCTTTGAAAATATAATTATACATATTGTAAAATATTTTATTTTAAAAAGCAGCATGTGGGTCAGGCGCGGTTACTCACACCTGTAATACCAGCACTTTGGGAGGCCGAGGTGGGCGGATCACGAGGTCAGGAGACGGAGACCGTCCTGGCCAAGGCGGTGAAACCCTGTCTCTACTAAAAATCCAAAAAACAATTAGCTGGGCGTGGTGGCGGGCACCTGTAGTCCCAGCTACTGGGGAGACTGAGGCAGGACAATGGCGTGAACCCGAGAGGCAGAGCTCGTGGTGAGCAGAGATCACGCCACTGCACTCCAGCCTGGGCAACAGAGTCAGACTCTGTCTCAAAAAAAAAAAGAAAAAGAAAAAGAAAAAAAAAAAAAAAAAGCACCATGTAATTTGCTTTCTTTCTTTCTTTCTTTCTTTCTTTCTTTCTTTCTTTCTTTCTTTCTTTCTTTCTTTCTTTCTTTCTTTCTTTCTTTCTTTCTTTCTTTCTTTCTTTTTTACCCCTAGTTATTTTGCATCTGATGCACAATACTGGATGCTCCATATATTGGCATATCCTATGTATGCGTCTGCATGTATAAAGGTGGCCCATTGCTTTTTTATTTTAGGACTTCTGCATTAATGGGAAACCAACTAGACTTAAATTTAAGGGTCAGAGTTTCCTGGTGTCTTTCTTAATATTGCCTAGGGGGATTCTTCTCACTGCAGAAATTTCACATTCAATCACAGTGTACCCTGGGGGCATTTGTCATGGTCTTGGCAGGTTAGATAAATAGTTATTTAAAACCAGGGGTGAAGGCCAATAAGGACAAGTCTGAGGTAGCTAAATTAAAAGCAAAATACCAGTTATAATGTTACTGGTAGTGTGATGACTAGTTAAGTTCAAATAGAGCAGAATCACAACTGTCAGGTTATAGACTTACAAAAGCATATTTTGACTCTGCGGTAATAGGCAATTTAAATCAAAAATCTATTTTTGTACAAGGTTATTCTCGGGACTAGTGAGAACCTCTTATCTTCATATCACATATATGATTTGTTGAGCAGGATTGATTAAAAGAATGAATTAAATCAGAATAAAAACCAAAATGGGAACGAAAATTAGAGGAGTGCACGATAAATGAAAACTATGAGTTGATTCAAAGTGACTTTTTATTAATTTATGAGTACAGAAGTGTTAGTTACTTTATGTTTTACTAGAAATTTTTAGCAACAAGTAGAATCTAATTATTCATTCATTTTGCATTATTAAATTTATGTATTAACCACTGTGCTAAGATTATGTCATAGTTCCTACAGTCACAAAGTATAATCTACTTAAGTCATTCAGTAATTGGAAAAAACAAAACAAAACATTGTTTTCTTACAAAATGCTATCATAGGGAAAACTGAGAGACCAACTTTTAATAAATATACAAATAAATGAATACATTTATTAATATAGTGTTACATATTTTGAAGAAAATTTAAATATAGAGATATTACTTATGGGGTCTGGTGGGATGGGCAGCATTGAATATAGTGCTTAGAGAAAGTCTTTCTGAGGAACTAATATTATTTATGAGATTTAAATGGTGAGAAAGAGCCAGATGTTAGAAGACAAGAGATTCAGACAGAAAGATTATCTAGGGCAGAGGCTCTAAGGCAAGGATGAATGCCAAGAATGTTTAAAGGGAAGATCAAAGAGCAGTGTGGAAATTAAAGTGTGTAAGTTATCAGCAGAGGTGTTAAGCACTCTGCAGAGCCTCAGTTGCTTGTACCTAATTGGAAGATAGGTAAAACTTTTCTACGCAAGAACACTTGAATTGGTAATTTATGACAAACAGTCAATGACAAAGCAAGGTGCAAACTATTTTGGTAAAAAATCACGTAGTAAAAGGTTAGACTTCACTGGCCAAAAGGCAAAATTGAGGATATCATATGTCTGCTTATGTATCAAACAAGAAGACACATTTTCATATTTTTATTGACCAAAATAAAAACATAATAATAACTTAGTAGACTTACAATATGAATCTACTGATAAAAACAATTGAATTCTTTACTGGGAAATACCATTTTGCTTACTTGAGATTCAAGGTTTATTTTATCTGTCATCAAAATTGATTGCAAATGCTCATCTGTTAATACTCATCTATAATGAAATTTTACATATTTTATCTTTGATTTTTTGTTTGTTTGTTTTGGGGATTTTTTTGTTGGTTTTGTTTTGTTTTGTTTTGTTTTTGAGATGGAGTCTCACTCTGTTGCCCAGGCTCGAGTACTATGGCATAGTTTTGGCTCACTGCCGCCTCCGCCTCCCAGGTTCCAGAGATTCTCCTGCCTCAGCCTCCAGAGCAACTGAGATTACAAGCATGCTCCACCACGCCCAGGTAATTTTTGTACTTTTAGTAGAGATGGGGCTACATCATGCTGGCCAGGCTGGTCTTGAACTCCTGACCTCAGGTGATCCGCCTGCCTTGGCCTCCCAAAGTGCTAGGATTACAGGAGTGAGCCACTGTGCCTGGCCTGATATTGCTTTTAACAAAGAGATACTGCCAAATATTGATATCAGTTCATAAGCATATTATTTTAATTGAGCACATAAAACATTTGGAAGGTATTCTACTAGATTCTTCTCTTGATATTTGTCTTTTAGCATATCATTATATCATTGTATTGCAGAGTTGTCACTTCTAGTTAAAGGTTAGGTAGAAGTTTCTCAATTGTATAATTACATACATTTTGAAATATTAAACTTTCTTTTATAGCTGCACCAATTTTCAAATACCAGTCTTGAAATTGTTGTTTGAACTCAGAGAAAATATATCACTGCAAATTTGCATGAGAATGAAAAAGAACCTTTTTGTTACAACTTATGAAAGCACAGAGAGAATGTACAGCAGAATGGCATTTTGTTAAATGATTTATTGTTTAGTTGTTGAAATTGCATTATGCAGTCAACAATTTTCATATAAGCACTATTTTTCTTTGTAATTTTTGAATTAATTTTGAGAAATATCTACAAATGTTTACACTAAAAGCTAATTTCAAAGCCTTTCAACGAAGTGATTGGGGTGATTCTTCTTTAGAATAATTTCAATCATGTCAATCTGTCCAAATAATTAGTATAAAATGTTATCACTGCTAAATGATCTAATTATTATGCAGGTAGGTTAGGATTCTTCAATTTTCCATAAAAAATATTTTTAGAATTGAGAATGGTTACATCTACAAGAATGAATGAAGCTCACATGATATATTCAAACATTTTCTTCAGCTATGTGCTGATAATAAGGAATGACAAAAGATTTTATATACCTTGCATTTTCACATACCATATATTTTTCCAATTATGTACTTTTTGATGCACATGCATTCTTACCACCACTATTTGTAAACCATCTTAACAAATTCCATCTCTGGCTGTACGAAATTAGTTTTAACTTGACATATTTGAAAAAATTCAAGTGAGAATATTTTCACTTGAATTTTTTTCTTGCAGACTACAAACAGAAATTAATTCTCCAAATACTTCAAACTGATCATTAAACTACTGAAAAATCAATCACAGTTGAAGAGTATTAATAATACCTCTCAACTTATCAAGTACCATGGACCACCACCCTAAGTCATATGCTTTAGTTTTATTTAAAATAATTATATAATATTCTGCTGTAAATTTCATCTTGAGTGAATTTGATAGCTATTCTTGTATACGTGGCATCAGTCATGCTCCTTTGTTTTTCAACATTGAAATTTCATTTATATCTGGAAAATAAAACTTACCTATGAGGTTAAGGGACTTACATATTGTGAGTTAAGAAAGCCAGTTTTAAAAAAATTCCACATGGCTCAGTGGCTCATGCCTGTAATCCCAGCACTTTGGGAAGCAGAGGCGGGTGGATCACGAGGTCAGGAGTTCGAGACAAGCCTAGCCAAAATGGTGAAATCCTGTCTCTATGAAAAATACAAAAAGTAGCCAGACATGGTGGCGGATGCCTGTAATCCCAGCTACTTGGGAGGCTAAGGCAGAGAATTGTTTGAACCCGGGAGGAGGAGATTTCAGTGAACCAAGATTGTTCATTGCACTCCAGCCTGGGTGACAGAGTGAGACTCCATCTCAAAAAAAAAAAAAAAAAAAATCCACATTCTTAAAATCTAGGCCAAGTTCCTCTGCCTTAAATTTGGCCATTTGATTCTTTCATGTGGGACTTTGTAGATGGGGCAAGTGATTCAGTGGTTTAGAAATGGTTTGAATTTTGTTAATGACTACAGACATTGTACATAGATTTTTTTTTTTTTTTTTTTTTTTTTTTAAACAGAGTCTTGCTCTGTTGTCCAGACTAGAGTGTAGTGGTGCAATCTTGGATCACTGCAACCTACGCCTCCCAGGTTCAAGCAATTCTCCTGCCTCAACCTCCCAAGTAGCTGGTACTACAGGGGCGCGCAACCACTCCCAGCTAATATTTTTGTATTTTTAGTAAAGGCGGGGTTTCACCATGTTGGCCAGGATGGTCTTCACCTCCTGACCTCATGATCTGCCCACCTTGGCCTCCCACAGTGCTGGGATTACAGGAGTGAGCCACTGCGCCCGGCCTGTATATCAGATTTTTGAAGGTATCTCTCTTCTTTTATAATCTTTTTGAGAAACAGCCCTTGGTACTAATGTAAGTATCATGGAACCCATGTAACCAGAATATTTATTTCTGTCAGTCAATATGACATTATCTAATCCACAAAGTATAAAGACAGGCATTGCTACTAGCCCTTCATCATCAAGTCCACTTAGAGAACCCTAAGATAGTCTCTTAAAATTGACTATGATTGTTTGAAGGGAAAGAAGAAACGTTCTAGCAGGGCTTCTGTTTTGCTCTGCAGAGTGTGCTTTTTCCAGAAAGGGATGTTACTAAAGTAGGATCAGAAAATAAATGTTTCCCATGGAGAGATTTTGTATAGAACATCTTCACTGCTCACTTTGCTATACAGGAGTGAGGTCACAAGGTTAGGACCCATACCAATAAATAAGCAATGGTAAATAAATGCACTGGATTCATGTGAAATTCACAGATAATAGCCTAAGATAATAGCCTAAAAATGCACAAACAAAGCAGGGAAAGAATGAAGCAACAAAAGCAGAGATTTACTGAAAATGAAAGTACACTCTACAGGGTGGGAGCGGGCCTGAGAAAAGGTGCCTTCTGTAAAATAATCCTAATTATCATAAAGAAAACCATCTTCCAACTTAAAAACAAATGTATCTCTCGGGGCCATTGTAGCCAAGAATACCAGGAGACATAGTTCTCCAATGAAATATAAATGAAACGCCCTGGATAAGCATTTTGATAATACTCTTTTAAATATACCTAATTGACTGGCATGTACTATTTTTCCTAGGTCCAGAAAATAGGTACAATATTTAAATGGAAGAACCTTTCTAAGACTATGAAGCAACAAATTGCAGTCAACTGGTGGTTGAATATAATTTTATGGAAAGTGTAAGGGTTTTATACTCAAGGAACTGTTCTAAATATACTGGCATACTTTCACTTAAGAAAAATAAAATGTCAAATTTATTTAAAACATTTTTATTTAGATTTAATTTCACTTACAGTTCTTTTATCATGTGGACAGTAGGATAGACCTGACTAAATATGACATGTAGAATAATTTGGATTTATTTTCTTCTTCACCCTGTTTTTATTTTTATTTTACTTTATTTTATTTTATTTTGAGATGGAGTCTCACTCTGTCACCAGGCTGGAGTGCAGTGGTACAATCTCAGCTCACTGCAATGCCTGACTCCCTGGTTCAAATGATTCTCCTGCCTCAGCCTCCCAAGCATCTGAGATTACAGACTATGAGACAGGCTAAGGTAAGAGAATTGCCTGATCCCCGGAGGTTATGCCCAACCTGGGCAACCTAGCAAGACCTTGCCACCACACCCAGCTAATTTTCGTATTTTTAGTAGAGACGGGGATTCACCATGTTGGCCAGGATGGTCTCTGTCTCCTGACCTCGTGATCCATCCGCCTCAGACTCAGAAAGTGCTGGAATTATAGGTGTGAGCCACTGCACCCAGCCTTCTTCACCCTTTTGTTTTCTGCCATGGCATTATGCATCAAAAGGCCCTTGAAAGTTTTACCAGCCCTTTCACCTTGGACTTCCTGGTCTCTAGAATGGTGAAAAATAAATTTCTGTGCTTCGTAATTTACACAGTAACAGGTGTTCTGTTGTAGCAGCACAAAATGAATACATGCATAGACAATGATAAATAATAACAAATGTTTTGAAAGCTGTTTCTTTATTTTTTGGTGGGGGATCAGCTACACTACCTATGACATCACAAAAGAAAAATCACAGATTGATTACAAAACAGTTGTGGAACATCACTTCAGAGGTCATAAACCTGAGAATTATATGGGTTATTAAAACTAGTCTGTTTTTCCAAATTAGGATATTGTAGTGGCTTTTAGTATATTACATTCACTTTTGAGAAGGCTATAACATGTTTTAATATTATATAAAAAGAATACACTTTGAAAAATGCTTAACAGGATAAAATGCTACCATGTTTTTCAAATAATTTTCTGTTTCTTTCCAGGGCCATATAGTTTCATCACAGTCATCCCCAGCCCAAAGAAAGTAGCCAGTGAATCACTAAGAAAAACTGGAGTATTAAGGCTGCCTATTGGGAGATGACCAATATATCAACAAGAACTTCTTATCTTGTTGAAAGTTATTGACATTTAATGAGATATGACATAACAATATTCCACAAAATACTGTAAAATTTGACAGATTAATCTGGGGAATTTGACATCTTAGTAATGATGTTTTTTCATCCCATCTGTTATAATTAATTACCATATATTGTGTAATGTAAATGTATATGCACTGCTTTAGCTGCCTTTCACAAGTTTCAAGAAGTAATATTTACATACTGAGTTCTAAGGAATTTTATTTGTATTATTATTTTTGTATGCACTCATGAAATTTTTATGTCCATAGGGTCTTTCATGTTATTTTACTGTTGTTACTAATGTCTATAGTGATAACAATATGGTCAAAAAATAAGGTCTATGATACTTATTTGAAAAATCTTATTTTTTTAATACTTATCCAAATATATCATGATTACTTATCCAAATATATCATGGGTTTTTTAAACCGTGTGTGTGCTTTACTTTGGAAGGGCTGTGATGTGGTTTGGCTCTGATTCCCCACCCAAATCTCATCTTGAACTGTATCCCCATGTGTTGAGGGAGGGACCTGGTGGGAGGTGATTGGACCATGGGGGGAGATTTACCCTTTGCTGTTCCCCTGATAGTGAGCTCTCAGGAGATCTGACAGTTTAAAAGTGTGGCACTTGCCCCTTCACTCTTTCTCTTTCTCCTGCCTCTGTGGGAAGGTGTGCCTTGCTTCCCCTTCGCTTTCCACCACGATAGTAGGTTTCTTGAGGCCTCCCCAGCCATGCAAAACTGTGAGTCAATTAAACCTCTTTTCCTTATAAATTACCCAATCTCAGATAGTTCTTTGTAGTATTGTGAAAACAGACTAATACAGGCTGCATTCTATGTATTTTATTCAGCTTAAACTTAGGAATTTTGTTGTTTAAATTTTTATACATATATTGAACTGTATATGCATTTAGTCTATCATTGACTTATAGCTATCCTTGTTCTATCATGTTTGCTTTGTATATTTTAAAGCTCTTTTATTACTGTAAACTTAAAATAAATATATCTAAAATGTACTAAAATTTTTGAGTCTTTATTGGTCTTGATCCTGAGTTACAGGTTTTGTTTGGGTTTGTTCTCACTATTATTTTGCCTTATAGTTTATTCTACTGGTAATAGCCTATGTACAATAAGATTCTTGTGATTAGAAGTCGCCTGAGATATTTCTCAGTTATTTTACTTTTGACCGTCTTTAAGCATTAGAAAGTTTTTTTTTTAAAAAAATAGAAAATTTAGATTTTGCTTTTTTATTTAGTCTGAGAATTTTTTTGTTTATTTTAGAGACAGGGTCTTGCTAGGTTGCCCAGGTTGGGCATAACCTCCTGGGCTCAGGCAATTCTCTTACCTTAGCCTGTTTCATGGTCTTCAGCCATGACACTGTCTTTAGGTATGAAACTCAACTGGATTTTTTTTTTTTTTCCTTAGAGGGACTTTTTAAGGCATTTTACCATTAGTATTTTTAAAATATTTAATATTTTCATCATTTTCTATAATTTTATATTGTGTTTTCTTTTACATCAATTTTCATGTTGTTTATTTTAGAGTAATAGTTTTAGGTTTAGAGTTATAGTAATAGTATAGTTATAGTAATAGTTATATAGTTATAGTATAGTTATAGTTACAGTTATAGTAACAGATTTGGCCCCTGCCCCAAATCTGAGGATTGACATTTTTCAACAATTCTGAGAAACAATCATTCTGATGTGGGCCATGACTTCATTTATATAGGATGTACACCAAGTAACCAATGAGAAACCTCTAGAGGGTTTCCTGAGAAAACTCTGTAATCGGGTTCTTGAGCACCTTTTCTCAGGCCCGCTCCCACCCTGTAGAGTGTACTTTCATTTTCAGTAAATCTCTGCTTTTGTTGCTTCATTCTTTCCCTGCTTTGTTTGTGCATTTTATTTGTTCAATTTGCGCAATTCTTTGTTCAAAATGCCAAGGATCTGGACACCCTCCACCAGTAACAATTAGATTGTGTCTCTAGAAACTTAGTGGAGACTTTAGCTTTTATTTTTGATTTCTACTCATTATTATTGTCAATATGGGCAAATACATTATCTTTTGTTTTTGTTAACAAGGTGGGCAGATTTGTGCACTCAGGAGATCATTCCGTGTGGGATCTCCTCTCTAAACTAACTTTTCACCCTTTATAGGTTCCAGGTTTGATAGTTTATCTCTCGATTTATGCAAAAAAAGAAATATATATATATATATATATATATATATATATATATATACACATATGTGTGTGTGTGTGTGTGTGTGTGTGTATCTCCCCTAAGATTCAGTTCTAGGCCAAAAGTATTCAACAGATGTTCTCAGTGTTAATACCAGTTACAGTACTATCTTACTTTTCTGCATTTGTGTTTTATCATTATTATTATTATTTATGGCCTTTATTTTTATTTATTCAGCTAAGCATTTTGGTTTTCTTAAGTCATCCTATGTCTCTAATATTTGTTTAGTCTTTAAATATGTCGTTTTTTTGCATGTAGAAATTCAAAATCAAATTCATATGACAGGTTCTTATTTTGTAAGCTAGATATTTACCATATCTTTTTATAGGTTTGTTTTGAATTTTACTGTTTTTCTTCTCCTATGTATGCAATGCCTATATACACAAATATAGGAGGGCCAATAAAATAATGCAATCTTAACATTTTAACAAACCTCCCCTAGAAATTATTTTTCCCATAATACTTATTGAGATGAAAGCATAAAAACTAGTTTAAAATTAAACAGTTACTAAATGGAAGAAACTGCATACTGAACTCTTTGTACATAAACAAACAGTGGACTCATCCAACTACACCATAAAAAGACATGTCAAAATATTATAAAATTGTAAAGAGCTATATATTGGGAAATACTCTAAAGAAGGAGGTAATAAAATGTGAACTGGATGTATTGAGATCTCATTTATAATTTTGAGAAAATGGCTTCATATTACAATGACAAAATTTTATTAATTAGTCAATAAAAATGTTGTCAAATAAAGTGTATACCTGCTTTAAAATTTATCGATTTATTTATAATTTATAATTATTTATAATTTGTCAATTATTTAAATTTACAGTTTAGGGACTAACTGTGCAAAAATTAAAGAAATTATAAATTGTTTCCACAATTTCAAGATTCAAAATTATGTTTTCATATTACAACCATTATATATGTTTTGGGAAACCAGTAGTTTGGTATACATTTTATATGTACTTCATTTACATCAACAGGCAATCTTCTTGAAACATTCTATGGAAATCAAGCTTTATCTATCAAACAGTGTTAATCTAAGCATATACTTGAAAAAAGGAGATAACAAATTTTTATTTTATAAAGTAACAAATTATTTCATTTATGTGTCAAAAATTTCTGTAAAGTGAAATCACACATATTAAAAAATGAAAAAGTCTCCTTAGTGTTGAATAAAATCTGAACATTAGATGTTTTATTTATAATTTTAAGAAGTTTTCTCTTCTTGTATATCATCCATCTTTATAAAGTTGAAATACTGTTTTGACTTGGGAGTTATGGTATTATTTTGTGTATTTTATATAATCCAATCTCAGATTCAATGTGACATAGAGTAAATTTAATGAGAAAGTTATACCTTATTTACAGATTCTGCCACTTAATAGCTTGAAGGCACTGAAACTTAAAATTCACTGTATGTTTTTATTAATGATAAAATAATGTCACATCTAATTTACATAATTCTATAAAGCTTTGGAATATTTAAACTTATGCAATCATACATTATATGTAGTGGCACAAAGTATTAAATGCTATTGCATGAATCATTTTAATTATATTTATTAAAACTTTTCATCTCCAATAATTTTTTATTTTGACATTTCAGTAAAAATATTAACATGATAAAAATGATATTTTGATGTTATAATTCAAAATTTCCATTGCCTTGAGTATATCAGATTGAATAAAAGGAATATTAGTGTATCTACTACAATATAGAATTTACTAATTTTTAAATATATCAAAAATATCTAACTATTTGTCATTCATCATGTTTTATTCCTGATTTATAACTGAAAACATAATGTATGAAAATATATATTTTTAATTTTTGAGTCATGTACTATTGAAAGACATAAAATCATAAGAAATTGCTTTATCCAACCTGCCTGAAATAATATTCACATTGTCTTGATTTTCTCAAGAGTCTATTCACTTTTTACATAATCATGTTTAATTTTTAATAAAACAGCAGTATATAATTAAAATTTATAAGTGCATTATTAATTCCAAATAATTTTAAGATTATTTTATACACGATTGTGTCATTTTAAAAGACATTGCTTCCAAATGCAATTAAACTGAGCATTCCAGATGTATTGTAAAGACTATATTCATAATTGGATTATCTGTCTTCAAGGATAAGGAAAAAGTTTTAAACACAAAACATTAAATATAAGGTGAGGGTGTAATATTGACTTATTTGTAATTAGAAAACTATTTCAAAACCTTCTCTTAGCAAAAATAGGTGAACCATTCTGGAGCAAATTACTAATATAAATTATTTGGATGTAAATGTTAGTTTTGCACTTAATGTACACTTATTCATATCGCTTTATAATAAAAGATTACTAGAAATTCATATACTATGCATAAGTAAGCATTTCCACAGGCTGTCAACCTAATATATGCTTATGCAAAATATTAGAATTTTATACACTTACTGTTTAAAATATAAGAGTTGCCTCCATTAGTTTTGAAATTTTATTACAGAAGATAAACATGCTTTATTGTTTCTGTTTTTATACAAATAACATTTATCAGTTCACACCATTTATAACTTATAATCTATCTGTACTTAAAATTTTCAAGCTTCCTCGTTAATTTAGATATTGTTATTCTCCCATGAAGAAATCTATCATTGTATCATTTTAGAGATAATCTTGGTAAACTTTCTAAAATTTTGTCCTACAGAATAATTTTCTTTAGGTTTTCATATCATCTACTATAATAGGTAATTACTGGTGCCTGAATTTTTTTCTCTAGCATTGGGAAATGAACATAGTTATTGACTCACAAAAATATATTTATCCTGTATCTCATATTTTAAGATGACAGTGTTAAATATGACAATTAATGTCAATATTTGTGTCTAATGTATTTGCAGAAAATGTGTAAGTTATATAAACACAACACTAAAAGATGACAAAGGAAGTTTCCTGTTATGTCGAAATTGAAACCTAATTCACTTTCAAGTCCACAATTTTTTTGCACTGTATTTATTGCTTTAAAAAAAAATACTCTTTATTTAAAGGTGAACATTTAACTTGGTTAAGATGTACAAATGTGTTTGCCTAATTGAGATAAAAGTTAAACAATTCATTTTCTCAAATCTATCTTACTTTTATTCCATGTGAGTATATATCTATTTTTGAGCCAGTGTTTCCTTAACCTTAAATGCAGTGCATATGTCCTCAGAATAAAACACTCATGCTCAGTATTTCTCCGTATTTATTAAAAAATAATTATCTAGACAACATATAATTTTACTACTAAATTGGAAAATGCATTTACTTAGGAAAATGTGCCTTACTCTTCCTTCACAGCTTGACATAATTTTCTTCTTTATCTCACCGATTTCTCTTTTCAAAAGATCTCAGAGAGGTCCTTCCAGATAATTCCATCTAAAATATCCCTGTTCTAACTCTACTTCCCTAACAACACATTGTATTTTAGTCTTAGAAGTTTGTTCTCTACTTTTTTGTTTCTAGAGAGTTATTTTTGTGCTGGTAAGAATGCCAACTCTGTAAGGACTCCGTGTCATTTCTGCCCCTTATTTTCCTACTAAGATAATTATCTGGCACATAAAAACTCAATTAATATATGTACAGTTGAAATACATGGAGAAACCACAAAAATACTTCCTCATAAAATTCTCCTAATCCAATATCAGTAGTTTTAACTTTTCTTAGCACTTTTATTACAACTTTCTTAGAGGAAATTGATGAACTGAATTTTAGGCACGATAAACATCAGCGTCCTGTACAACATCTGATTGTCAATATCTATTATTATTTGGGTGTGTACGAATAAAAAGATGCCATCTGTGCTGGTAAGGAAGATTTAGGAGTTACTATTAATCTAATAGTGGGGTCAATTAAATTAAAGTTGATACAATTGCCCAGTGAAGTATAAAGTATAGAAGAAAGGAGAATATAACCAAACACTGAAGAACACTAATATTTATGGTGTGGACAGAGGAAAGGAAATGGAAGAAGTTGGTCCAGGCTGTCCAAAAGATTTTGTGTAGGGTGGGAGCTCATTTCACTTCTTTTCTACCAGCAACCAAGAAACCAAACAATTCAGGTACTCTGCCTTTTTTTTTTTTTTCTTTTTCTTTTTCTTTTTCTTTTCTTTTTTTTTTTTTTTTTTTTTTCTGTCTCATCTACTACCAAATCTAGAGTCTCAACGGCTCCTTCTGCCAATGAAAAGTAGCAACAAGGGAGAAAAACTAGTGGATATCAGTATTATGGAAATCAAGAATAGAGCAATTTTCAAGAATAATGGGTTATCAAATATCGAATAGAAATCAGAAAAGTCAGAAAAGTATCTATTAATTTGTTAAATACAATTTTCTTTTTTCTTTTTTTTTTTTTTTTTTTGTTTTGTTTTGTTTTGTTTTTTTTGTTTTGTGACGGAGTCTCGCTCTGTCGCCCAGGCTGGAGTGCAGTGGCCGGATCTCAGCTCACTGCAAGCTCCGCCTCCCGGGTTGACGCCATTCTCCTGCCTCAGCCTCCCGAGTAGCTGGGACTACAGGCGCCCGCCACCTCGCCCAGCTAGTTTTTTGTGTTTTTAGTAGAGACGGGGTTTCACCGTGTTTGCCAGGATGGTCTCGATCTCCTGACCTCGTGATCCACCCGTCTCGGCCTCCCAAAGTGCTGGGATTACAGGCTTGAGCCACCGCGCCCGGCCGTTAAATACTAATTTTTAAAAAACTTAAGGCATGGATCAATTTTCATTTACTTCAATTTTCCCCGAGATTTGCTCTACTGAAAGATTTTATCTGTTGTGTACTTCTTTTTTGTCTATCTTCTCTGAAGGACTCTCCTTAACAATGAGTTTCCTGATATGTGTCCTGCTGATCACACTAATATATCATGATTCTCTTGTGCTCTGTTTTTTATGATAATTTCAGTCATTAGGATTTGAGAGGTTTAGATATCTTACCAAAATTTGGAGGGATACCAAGAGGTGTTACATTAAGTATAGTCCAGAGTATCTCTATTTTCTAATTCAGTTTGACTAAAACTTTTAAGTTCGTTCCTTTTTATACTCTCAATGTAACAAAGCCTGCAAGCCTGCCGTCATAAGACTTTCTCCTTTGTAGATACGAAGTTCAAATCTCCTTCTGCCCTGGGAGTATATTCTGCCTACGAAATTCCAACTGCTTCACTGTTGTATACATTGTATACACTGAACAGATCAACCCCTTTCCCCCAAGCTCTTTTCGTCAATCCTGTTGAATAAAGAGTGTATTTTCATATGATATCGTCTAATGCTTCTTTGAGAGTATAACTTTGTTGGATTCTTGAAGGACATGATGTGGATGCAACAGAAATTACTGAATCTGTATCATATTATCTAGAATATGGTGACATTTGATTAATGTTTGTTGAGTTCCTAAAAACATATTTTTCTCTTAACAGTACAGGCACAATTTCAGTATTTAAAAAGTATGTGTGTATTTTACAGCAGATTTGCCCTCCTCATTCTCTAAATGAAATATATAGTGTCAGTCAACTTTCACATTTCCATATCTCTCCTTTCTCATTCCCCATGCCATCAGGAATGCCTCTAATAGTTTTATACACTTGAGCTTCAATATATCTAGAGCAAGGAGGTCTTCCTAAAATGAATAAAGCGAAAATATATTATGTGGCAGACTACTGTGTGATGATATAACTCATTAATATATGTAACAATAACTTGTACAACACCAATGTAATCCATAGGAAAAACAAAAGATAAATAATCTTTATTTGGGTATTAGTTATAGATTATCACTGAGAAGAACTGAGCATGTTAAATGCTACTTCAGATGTCGGCTGAATAGAGAGCAACTAATCATTTGTAGTAGTAGAAGATACAAAGGGTTGGTGAAAAGAGTATCCCAGTTATCAGTCCTCAGAACATGTTTCGTCTTCTGCAAGGGCCCACCAACACAAACAAACATACATGTGGGGAATGTTGTTTGGGTACTCTTAGTGTTATCAGTGTGGAATTTAGGTAAGGCTGAATTTTCACAGAAATAGATTGGAGTCTAATAAATTTTTTTTGTAATTGTTTTTAGTTACCTATTTTTACTCCAACAATAGTATAGCCTAAAGCAAACAAACAACAACAACAAAAACAACAACAAACGCTGGGTGCCGTGGCTCACGCCTGTAATTCCAGAACTTTGGGAGTCTGAGTACGGTGGATCACGAGGTCAGGAGATCGAGACCATCCTGGCTAACACAGTGAAACCCTGTCTCTACTAAAAATATAAAAAATTAGCCAGGCGTGGTAGTGGGTGCCTATAGTCCCAGCTACTCAGGAGGCTGAGGCAGGAGAATCTCTTGAATCTGGGAGGTAGAGGTTCAGTGAGGCGAGATCATGCCACTGCACTCTAGCCTGGGCAACAGAGTGAGACTCCGTCTCAAAAATAAAAAAAAAAAAAAAAGAACTTATTTGTATCAACTGATTGTTAGATGAATTGGAATTAGGGCCAGTTTAACTCAAAAGTGAAAACAATCATTTACATGAGTTGTTTACATACACACACACAGAAATTATCCTCTTTTTAAAGCTTACTGCTTTCACAACATTATGAATCTTCTGCTTGCCTTGAGAAAAACACTGTAAGCTGTTTTTTTTTGTTTTTTTTTTTGTTTTCTTTTTTGTTTTTTTCTGTTGCCTAAATTACCATAAAATTTTGCGTAAATAAAATATTTAGAGAAAAGAATGAAATACTGTCTATGTACTTAAGTGAATATAGATGGAAGAATATAAATATAGACATAAATGAAAGCTATTACCCTGGGGCAGAGCGAAGTAAATCTTGGGCGGTTCCCTGAGAGCATTTGGACATACTGTGCACCTGAAGATAAGTAAGGGGTTCATTGTTGCCTAGTTTCCAGTTCTTAAGAAAGCTACCATGTTCACAACACTTGCAAATGTTAAATCTGAATGCTGAGCCAAACTAAAATATAATCCATATAAAACTGTTGCAGTTATACGTCCTTAGTATAGTTGATATTTTGACCAACAAAATATTTGCATAGGAACATAAATATCAATTGTATGTTCCACGAGAAGCATGCTTAACTTTGGTCAACAAATATTTAATATTAGAGATGTTAAAATACTTTCCTATATTACAAAAAGTGAAGAATTGAAAAGCTTGTTTAGATTTTCTGATATATAAAGAGCTAAGAACTGTGTTTGTCACCATGGAAATATGAAAACATAGTATCTATGGTTAAAAGTTTTCCAAAAAGATTATTGATTAATTATTTTATGTGTTTTATTCATTCAAATTGAGTAATGACTGTATGTAATTTCTCCTACTAAGAACAAGCAATAAATTGGTAAATAAAGCTTCTATAGTGTACTTTCAAAGATATATATTTAACAAGGCATTTGCAGGCTGGGAATATATACGCAAAGAAAGAAGTGGGTACTGCTATTATACTGTAAAGAAAGGACACTTAACCTAATGTTGAAGGCAAGAGATTTATTCCCAGTGTAATTAATATCTACTCTGAAATGTGTATCATAATTTTCCAGGTGATGATTGGGTGAAGTTTTGCAGGAACCAACTGCATACAAAAAGAAAAAAATACTGGCAGCAAAAGAGCATAATTAGTGGCTAGTAGGTGACACACACACACAAAAATTCTTAATTTGCTGTGGTTTCACAATGGCAATGTGGTAATCCTAAAAACAAATCCTTCTTCAGAGATGATTAGTGAGCTATTTACAGTATTAGAGCATTGCAGTTATTTATGATCTTCAAAGTAAACATACAAAACCACAGGGTAAAATGAAACAGTATTGGCAAATGTTGAAAACATTGCAAGTAAGGCATAGGCACATAAGTTTTAGTAAACTTCTCTCTAACTTGGTGTGTATGAAACATCTCCATAATAAAAATTAGAAGTAAAAATTGGAAGAAAGCCCCACAGAGAATGGAAGAAAACCCCACAGAGAAATAATCTGGGAAAGTTATTTGAATTCTAGAAACAAAAATCACAGTAATATATAGATAAGAGTTAATTATTCCTAAGAAAACTATAGATAACTTCAAAATTATAAGCAATAGGTTTTCATGGAAAAGTAATTAGGAACGACTTATATAAATATAGTAATCGTGAAAATGCAAATTAGGACCAAAATGAGATGTTTCGTATCAAATTGACAAAAATTAAGAAGCTTACTAATAAATATCAAGCATTAATAAGAATTTTCATCAGTAGATAATTTTATTGCTCTTACTAGGTTTTTACATTGATGCAAGTACATTAATAATGTGACAGCCATGTAAGGTTAAATATCCATAAACTCCAAAAAGAGTAATTTCACTGTTAGAGTCATATATCTTTGGAAACTCTTGTACGTCACCACCAATGTTTCCATAAGAATGTGACTGTAGTTAAGTGGGAGAGAAAAAATGGTTCAGAGGACTGAATGGCTGTATATAATGTAGTATATTTGCCAGTGAAATACTATAGATCAGAGAAAATATGGTTACAGAACACATCTAAGAAATAAAATATATTAATGAAAAAGAAAGCTGTAAGACTATTTATAGCATAGTTTTTATTGTCAGCAAAATTATTAAAAAGCACATAAAAACCTAAATATGTACACAAATAAATGCTTACAGATAAATATACCCATATACATATATATTATGCATTTTAGGAACTTTACATTCATGATTAAACATTTTTAAATCTAAAAAACTTCTAAAAATATATATATATATATATTTTCAGGTTATTGGTTAACCTGGGACAGAGCAAAACCTTAGGATACAGTAAAAAGAAACAAAAATCCATATAGCAATACCATTGGCCTTCTGCTTGATGGTTTGAGTAGTTGATTCCTGAGTTTTTTTTTTTTTTTAATTATTGTGATTTTAGATTAACATGTGTGTTGCATAGTTTTTTTATGTATACATATTATATAATAAAACAATTAAAATATATTAGTATGAGGGCATTCATATAGAGCAAAGATTGTTCATTACCAAAGCCAGAATGTGAGTATAATGTAATTATAAACAGAATAATTCATTCTTAATTTGTAACAATATAAACTTAACATACCAATGAATATTGTATTGAATTAGCTAAATACTGATAAAATAACTTTAAAAGCATAAATCATAGTTAAAATATTTGATGTGTCTACTTTCATCTGTGAACGTGTAAACAATTTGACAAAGACAAAATATGTCAATTAGCAACGATGTAACGGATTTGAATGAAATTATCAGCAGGATTAAAACTATGTATATACACATAAACCTTTGTATACTGCTGATAAATTATATGTTTTTAACACAAATAAAGAAAACAAGTGCATTTAATAAAAACAGTTGCAAGGCATAAAATTTTAAAGAATAATAATCCATTAATAAAATATTGAGAAGTAAAATGTAAGGTGACTATTATTTCTATATACACTTATGAAAATTATGAAATATTTAAAAAGTAATCAGTATCAAAAAACCTAAAATTAAACTTATCTAGAGATGTATTAATTTAAAAAATAAAATAGCACAAGTAAACCAAAATCATAGATATACTAGAAAAAATAAAGTTATCATTTACAATACTAATGAAAGAAAAATAGCTTTTCCACACAAAATAATGTTCTTATGATTAAAAAAAGAAGAATTTTGCTGTTTATTTCAAATATATTATTGCAAAATAAAAGCTTTATAGCCATAACCTGTATTTTTCATTCATTATCTAGGTATTATTCTAATACAGCAACATTTCCACAAATTATAATACAAAATTTTAATAATATCCCATTTTCTCTAATTGCTTAACATTTGATGATGAATAAGAGTTAAATGAATATGTAATCTGAGGATGTTAATCTTATAATTGCATCTGAGAATCTTTTCAATTTTGCTGCACTTTTTACTACAGCTTAGTCTTTGTGAAACTTGTTAACTTTAGGAAAGCTGGATTTGGTACTTGCTTTTTGGCTTCTGATAATGGTTTGGCTCTGCATCCCCACCCAAATCTCATGGTGAATTGTAATCCCCTCATGTTGAAGGAGGTGGGTGGTGGAAGGTGTTTGAATCATAGGGGAGGACTTCCACTTGCTGTTCTCATGATGGAGTTCTGAAGACATCTGCTTGTTTAAAAGTGGTGGCACTTCCCCCTTCACTCTCTCTCCTGCTATGCCATGGTAAGATGTGCTTGCTTCCCCTTCGCCTTCCTCCATGATTGTAAGTTTCCTGAGGTTCCCCAGCCTTCCTGTACAGCCTGTAGAAGTGTGAGTCAATTAAACCTCTTTTCTTCACAAGTTACTCAGTCTCAGGTAGTTCCTTATAGCAGTGTGATAACGGACTAACATAGATTCCCTATGAGTGAGTGTTCCTAGAAAGTTAGAACATGGAAACTGCCAGTGGAAGGCCAGATGCCTTATATTGGCAAATGTCACTTTCACTGTATTTCATTCAAAGCAGTAAAGAACTTCCCTGTGTTTAAGAGCCCTAAAATGAGATACTTGTGAAAACAGGGTTAAACATTATTGACATTATTTTTTAAAAGAGTTGCGTAGTTGCCAGGTTGATGAGGCCACTGGTGCCCTATTATATACATATACACACACACAAACACACATATATTACTATATATGTATGTAATATATATGTAACATATATATATATATATATACCATTATATCTATACACTCTATACATTACACGTATAAAAGTTATACCTCAGAAAAGGCTCATAATGATGAAAATTCAGTGCATGAAAGAAGAGAAAACAGTAACATTTCTAGAAGAAAAAAGAAAAAGATCTACATTCAAAACTCCCACAGAATTCTCTTCAGTATTTGTAGAATATAGAAGAAAAATTTAGCACAACAATATTATAAATTGGAGAACGTGAAGAGACATAAAATAAGATTTCTGTATTTCACTTGATCCAGTAAAATGAATAGCAGTAGATTATAATAACCTACATAAATGCGACTAAAAGAAAAACCTATAGAAATAAGCACATACTGTCATAAACACTACAAATAAATCAAAATTAAAATTTAAAAAATGTTCAAATAACCCAGAACTAGATAGATAAATGAAATCAGAAGAAAATCATGGAGCAAACAGCAACACAAACAAAAAGGCAAAAGTAAACACTAACATATTAATAACTATATGTAACTGTTCTAAATACACAAATTAAAAGTGATTGGCAAAGTAAATTTAAACACATATCCCAGCTACATGTCCCTGAGAAAAGCACTTCAAATATAGAAATACAGGAAGGTTGAAAGTAAAATGATGAAACATGTATCATGCAAATAATAAGTTTTTAAAACAGGAGTGGATATATTCATATCAGAAAAGGTAGTCTTCACAGCAAATAAAATTACCAGAGGTATTGAAGGATATTATATTAATATAAATGGGACAATCCTTCAAAAAACATAACTATCCTAAATGTTTATGCACCAAGCAATAGAGCTGCAAAACATGAAACAATTTGAAAGAGGGAGAGGTGGGTGGAGGGATAGATAAAGAGGTAGTGTAAACTAGCTGCTGAATATCAATATACATATGTGTACATATATGTTACATATTTTACATATTACTGATTATATCATAAATATTCAAGTATTGATATAGTCTTTTTCTGGTGCCTTCCCTGTTACAGTGTTTTTATTTGATTCTGTATACTTAAATTTTATGAAAAATGAAACAAAGCAATATTTTTAAAGCTCTTTACTGTTAAGCTGTCACCTGATTTATAGTAGTTGCAAAATTCATGGACATTGAGAAAATCTTTTCATTAAAGGTACCAACTTCAAAAAATGATGTAAAAGAAGTGCTTTTAAGAGCTGAAAGCTGTGACCACATGGAACAAAAGAATAAATGGTAAGAGTTCTGTGTGATGTTCATATTGAAGTTTCCTGCTTTTATAGCTCAACAGATCAAATGTGATGAATCACTTGTTCCATAAAAGGTTATGAGACTTTCACTTTCACAAAACTAAAGAATCAAATTCCTCTTCTTTTAGAAATACCCTGAGAGATTAAAGATTTTGATTTTTTTTTTTTTTTTAAAGCAAGAATTGGTACCTTCTGCTACCAACTGTGAGTTGTGGGCTATTAATGTCATGGATAGAATATACTTTTAAAAACACCTAAAAGTGCTATATTATGATAACATCTTATTTTGTCATCAAAAACTATGAGATGAAGTTCCTTTACATAAAATATGAATGAGAATACCTGAATTTTTCCATTTTCTTTTGGTTCTGAATTTATTTGTCAACTGAACAAGACACACTGCACTTTCCATTATTATTGTCAAATTAATTTTCCTTAATTATAATAATTTATTATTTTAGATTTGAATTACAAAATCTGGAGACCATAGTCTCTACATGATTCTTTATTAAACATATGACAAACATTATTAAATATGAAATATCTTTGTAAAATGTCAATATTTTTGCCCTTCTCATCTACTCCTCTGTTCCCCCTCACTGCCCTATACCCGCTCTGGCCTTCTTACTGATCCTTGAACATGTCAAATTAGCTGTGTCATGGGGCTTTGCACAGGTTTTTTTCCTTTGCTTACATGCTCCTTACCAAGAGAACCATGTGACCAAAATCTTCTTCAATCTCTTAATAAAATATCATCTTATGGTTAAAATATCACTCTACCTCCCAATCCTCTTTATAATTGTAACTTTCCTCTCTCTCTATTATTTCTAAACTCACTTTCCTTGTTTCATTTCTCCCAAAATAGTTATCATCCTCAGCATAATATGTAACTTATTATATCTATTTGATTATCATTTGTTGCATATTTTCCATTTACAGAAGTTAAGTTTCATGACGTCAGTGATGTTTTTATGCTTTGTTCACAGATACCATCTAAATTCCTTTTACAGTTAAAGACATGTAATGGGTACTCAAAATATTTGTTGAATGAATGCTGATGTACATTATAATGCATTTATTTGTATGTATTATAGGAAAAGGTTTCATATATGAGGAGACTTCAAAAAGTTCACCAAAAAACGAAACTTAAAAATAAAAATATAAGTATGAACTTTATTTCTCACTATGAGCTCCATCAAGGCTAAGATGCTTTTGTAAGCAATGACAGCAGCCATTTAGTCCATCTCTAAATAAATGATAGTCCTAAGAATTTATGGTAGTCTTTTTATGTTATTAGTTAAAGAAAATACATGTCCTTTACAGATGTTTTTCAGATTAGGAAAAAAAAAAAAAAACACAGTCAGAAGAAGCCAAATCAGAACCCTAAGTGGGATGCCTAATGATTTTCCATTAAAGCTCTCACAAAATTACCCTTGTTAATGAGAGTAATGAGCAGAAGCATTGTTTTGGCAGAGAGGGACTCTCTGATGAAGTTTGCTGGGTGTTTTTGTGTTAAAGCATTGACTAACTTTCTCAAACACTCATAATAAGCAGAATTTATAGTTTTTGAACTTCCAGAGAATAAGCAAAAAGCCACGAGCATCCCAAAAAAACGATGCCATGATTTTGCCGTCCACTTTTACTTTGACTGGACCACTTCCAATTCTTGACAGCCATTACTTTATTTGTGCTTTTTCTTCAGGATAATATTGGTATAGCCATGTTTTATCTCCTGTTACAGTTCTCTTAAGAAATGCTTCAGGTTCTTGATCTCACTTCGTTAAAATTTTCATTGAACCTTATGCTCTTGTCTGCCCGACCCAGACACAATCGTTTTTGACCCAGGCATCAAAGTTTCAGGATCTATTAAATGGAAACTTGGCACAGCTTGAATTTTTTAGTAGTCAGAATTGCGTAAGCTTAACCAGTTGAGATGTCTCTGGTGTTGTCTATTGTTTCTGCTGTTAATTGTTGGTCTTCTTCAACTAGGGCATGAACAAGATTATTTTATTTCTAGCAAATTCGTGAAGATGGTCTGATGCTGTGGGCTTCAACATTGTCTTGTCCCTTCTTAAAACAAGTTAACCATTCGTACTCCGCAAATTTCTCTAGGTTATTGTCCTCCTAAACTTTTCATAAAGCATCGATGATTCATCATTTTTCTATCCAAGCTTCACCATAAATTTTATAATGGTTCTTGCTTCAATTTGAATAGAATGCATGTTAATTTTCTAGGGGCTCTTTTTAAACTGATGCCTTTTCTTCTTAATGCCTCAAACTAGATACTGTTCAAATATGTTCTAAAAAGTTAGTACGAGTTTGTTAGTGTGCAAAAGTTTTGCAATTTATGAGTAGTTTTTCGTAGTATGCATTTTTCCATTATCATTTTAAAGACCCTTCACCCAGTCTTAAATATTATTTTGCCTAACTTGAATCTGTCAAGTGTATTCTTTTATAAAATACTGTGTTTCCTGTCTTTTCTCCATTTACTTGATTTAAATATTTTGCCACTTATCTTACCAAAAGACGATGCAAAGTAAATGAAGGCTAGCATAGCTTTCTTTAATGTAAGTATTATTAATATATATGACCAAGCCATTTACAATTTATATCGTGTCTACTGTAAAGTATATATGTAAATATGGTGATTTTCATTAACATATTTATTAAAAAATCTGCAAAGGAAAGCTGTTTAACCTGTAACATGGATGAATATTTATTTGACAAAAAAAAAAGTATTCGTCTTTTCAAAAACTCAGCATATATATTTTGAGTATGTAAAGAATGCCAAGTATTGAACGATGTTATAAGAATATATAAGAACACAAGACAATCAAGATGGCTGCTTTTAGGAAACTTATATTTGGAGGGATTAAAATAATCAACATTTAGGAATAAATGGAAATTTCATTATAATCAAGTATAAAATAAATAAATTAATAATCACTAGTTATAAAAATCATGTTTTTAAACTAGAAAATAGCTAACTTTTTATTTACACACACCCAAGGAAAATGCTATTAACAGATACACTTCTGAAGCATAATATAAATGTATATGCACATTTTATCAGAAAATGGCACAATATTTTAGATCTTTACAAATAGTCCAGTGGTTGTTCAATCATTCAATTTAATATTTGTTTATTCATGGAGGGTTATCCAGTACCAACTTTTCTATCACGGCCATAAGCAGAAGTCTCCATGCTTTTTAAAATATAACAAAGTTTTATGTGATATTCGCTTTGTAGAATGAATATGTTCACTAGTTTTAAAACAACTGAGCAGATATGAGAAAACCATGTGATTCTGAAATATTAAAGTCACATAAAATAGATACTGCTTTCTAGGAAAGCCATCTGACAAAGAACAGATTCCTAGTAATAGAAATCATTTGAGAAATTGTTGAAATTGTACAGACAAGCAATGATTAGGACATGAAATGGAACAATAGTTGTAATATGAAAATGTAAAGTAATTTTTTATTTCCAGTATATTTAAGCATTTCCAAATATACAAAACTATGGTGACTCTGAGATATCTAGAGCTGGAACTGTGTTGTCATAAGACTATTTATTTTAATATAGACCATCGAATTTTTAAACCCAACTCATCACAGTGACAGTTCTAAATTCCCCTTGGGCTTCAAAACTGTTAAAAATGTTTCCCCGTCCTGATTCTGTTTCATGAATCTGTATATTGCAGTTTCTTTTTACAGCCTAATTAGAGAAGTAAGATTTATAAAGGCCCGGAAGTCAAATCAATGCAAAGAGAACACTGTAATTTGTTTCACTGGGTCATATGAGTGAGTCACGATCAAGAGTGAAAAAATTATGGTTGAAACTGTTTCCAGTGATAGATTAACACCCAGAGGATGAAAACTTTAGATAAGACACTATACTAAAGTAAGCAAGTAAGCAGGTTATTGAACAGTATATAATTAAGGTTGGGGACTACAAGTATTGATAGATGAAGACATAAGCCAAGTAGTTTCCTAGAAATTACACATTAGGGCTCATGACATTTATTTTTCTCCAGATAATATTATGATACCCAATTTGTAGGAGGCATGCAATGTGTTGTTGCTGACTATAAAATTAATGATCTTCTCTCTTCTAAAAAAATCCAAAAGGTTTAATGAGGTATGAGAGCCATATTATTTAAAAGTTCCATATTTTCCTAATAGTTTTTTTCACTCACCAAATACTCATATGACAAGTATTAAGTCAGGTGGATTATATTTGGGATCACTCAAAACTTGTTCCTATCACTGTTTCACACTTGTTCTTAGTAAGATTTCTCCTTTCAGATGGTCAGGGTATGTGTTCATTGGAGTAATTAACCACCTTCGAGCAGCTATCAAGCCTGGAAATAACTTGGTGCCATATGCTACATGTGTATCTATGGTCATTGGCTGATTACTGTACGTGTTTTAATAGAAAGTGGATCTCCTGTGTTTATGCAAGTTTACGTATAAACTGATGCCAACATATTAAACACATTTTCAGATATGCCAAAGCTGTGCAGGCAGTAAATATACAAATTTATCCAGATAGATATCTATTGCTTGAGAGTAATCCACTGGTCCTTACCACGAAGCTGCTGTTGGCTCCCTCAATGGAGCATGGCACTGGTTCCTGTTCCTGGAAGGTGGATCACTGGTCTCTAGAAGCTGCCAAACTAACACTGGTCATGTGAGTACAGGCTGTTTATCTCAGGCATCTCCTTCATTGCTGCCACGATGGCCACTTTATTAATGTGCCCATCATGCTAGACCTGTGGTTGCCAATTACAAAGGCATGCTAAGGTTCCCTTGCTGAGTCCTTTTGACTTCTTTGTGAATTGATCGATTTACAGAGATGAATGAGTTTTTTGATATGTGACATATTTACACATCATATACTTATAACCCAGACTTTAAGCAAAAAATACAGTATTTTTCATCCAGGTTACTAAATACTAATCACGAGCCTATGTTTACTGCCTCTTTGGGACAAATCTCTGTCCACACAAAGTGGATGATTAGGGTAATTGAATTTATACCTATTGGGAAGATTTTCCTCTGTCACCTTTTTCAAGGTTAATAGCATAGGGAGTTATCATACAGTTTTCATTGATATTGACTTGCATGCCAATGCCAAGACAAATTATTGATAAACCAAATTGAGATGTGTTCTTGTCTTTCATCTGATCATAAGATATTATCATAGACATAGGCCAAGGAAGGGATACTGTGTAACTATATTGGGTATAACTTTCATCTAGGCTTCCCTCACATGCTTCTGGCTGTGCACCCTGTCAGTGATGTAATGCATTCCAGGTGTGCCGCTTCATTCATGTCAGGGTTTTATATCAGAGATGGTTTGTACAATATTCAGATAGTCCATAGCTCTTCTGACTAAACTATGACAGAGGTGGAAGTGTTAACGTAGCTTTGGGACACAATTGTGAGTGTAAGGTGCTGTTTATTACATGTGAATGTGAACTGTTTTAATCCTTTTCTTATCATAATAGAAAACTATATTTTCCAAGTCTCTGAGGCTATACTAATTATCTTTAGCAAAAGTGTCACATCCTCATGGGATTTGGTATTTGGTCAACAATAAAGTTGATCCTATAGTATTCTATAGTCATTCTCCAGCATCCATCCTATTTCTATAGGAGTCACATAGGTGAATCAAAATAGATATAATAAGAACTGCTAATCCACTAATCTGGTCCTTTTTAGACTATTAAGAGTGA
This sequence comes from Rhinopithecus roxellana, assembly GCF_007565055.1. Lineage (NCBI taxonomy): Eukaryota > Metazoa > Chordata > Mammalia > Primates > Cercopithecidae > Rhinopithecus > Rhinopithecus roxellana. The sequence goes on along the minus strand of NC_044566.1, from coordinate 81,628,830 downwards.
TATTATATTTTTTTAAGTCACTTGGGATGTAATATTGCTTTTGAATTTCTTGTTTTATAGGGAATAATAGTTTTTGAAGAATTCCCTCAAGTTTTATACCATGACAGTTTTTCCTCTATGGACTAAAGAAAGGTACATTGTGATGAAATGACAACCAGGTCCCCATTGTACGGTCTGTAGGCCAGTCCTTGGCTAGAGATCTATTTATATTATTTCCCTTTACTACATATGTCACAATATATTCCTTTTCTGACAGCGAAGTGGCATGACAGCATGGTGATGCTATTGGTGTCAACAGACCTTGTTTCTGACATCCCTCAACATGTCAGGGAATCTTCTGCTTTCCAGTCCACAGTTACCAGAGGAAATTAACATGAGTCTCTTTAGTGAAGCACTAAGATATACATTTTGGGTAGGTTACTCACTATGGTTTTGCATAGGCATTTCCCCTGGGGATTTCAGTGCTTTTTCAGGTAATGCATTCTAACTGCAAAACTGGCTTAGCTCCAGAAACTGGGCAATCAGTACTATTAAATGGATCAATTGTCTTCAGTACACAGATATTTCACCCTTCATTTTTCTGTTGACACAAATTGAATAAATAACTTTGTTGACGGCCCACCTGTGTTTCCCTAGAAATTCTGTATTCTAATGACCATATTTATAACCCTGAGCTGTCTGTTAACCTTCGGCTGCCACTCAAAACTTGCCAGTTATTATCATGGTTATGATCACTTCTCTTCCAGTGGTTAAACACCACTGTTCTGCCTCTATTGTCTTTCAATAATTTATCAAGTTTTGTAGCAGCTTCTCCTACTGATAAGGTTTAGCCGTGTCCCCACCCAATTCTCATCTTGTATCACAGGTCCCATAATTCCCACGTGCCATGGGAGGGACCAGTGGGAGGTAACTGAATTATGGGGGTGAGTCTTTCCCATGCTGTTTGCATGATAGTGAATAAGTCTCACAAGATCTGATGGATTTATAAAGGGGAGTTCCCCTGCACAAGCTCTCTCTTGCCTGCTGTCATGTAAGATATATCTTTGCTTTTCCTTTGTCTTCCCATCATGATTGTGAGGCCTCCCCAGTCATGTGGAACCATGAGTCCATTAAACCCCTTTCTTTTATAAATTACCCAGTCTCAGATAGCAGCATGAGAATAGACTAATACATCTACTTTTAGCCTTGGTATCAGAAAGAGTGATTCTTTTACTTGTGCACTGCTTAGTGTTGTGACCTTCCTGCAGGACGCTATCATCTGTGAGCCTTCTGACTGCATGTCCAATTCAGCATGGTTTCTCTTTCACCATCTGAGAGGCAGCTCAGGCATCTCGTATTTATTCAGAATGGACAGTCACTTTTCCATGGTCCTAGTGAGCATTATATAAGTGAGTTTATCACCTTCCAGGGTCTTTTTACAGAGTGTTGTATCTTGTATTTTGGGATAATGCCACAAATTAAATTTTATATCCCAACTCACTTTATCAGCACCCTCAAAATTTAGTCTCATAACTAACTGGAGAGCTTCTACCTGTAAAGGACAGCTGGATTTTTTTTTACTTTCTTTGGCATGTAGTGATATTGACAACTAATATATCCTCAGATGTCGTATGCTATAATTTAACCCTATTTAGTGTGGTTTTGTACTCCAGCAAGGTATCTAAGAATAAATATCTTCTTATCTTAAAGTAATTGTTATTATTATTTTTTAAATTGTTGATTTAAAAAACATATACTACGGTAAGAACATTTAACATGAGATCTAGTTGCTTACTAAAATTTTAAGAACATAATAGAGTATTGTTAGTTATAGGTACAATGTTGTACAGCAGATCTGTTAATCTTATTCCTCTTGCATTATTAAAATTCATGCTCGTTGAATAACATCTCCCCATTTTTCCCTCTCCCCTACCCTTGGCAACTGCCATCTACTTTCTACTGAGATTCTAATGAGATTGACTATTTTAGATATATCATATAGGTGGAATTATGTGGTGTTGGTAGTTCTGTGACTGACTTATTTCTCTTAGCATAATGACTTCATGGTTCATCCATGTTGTTGCATATTACAAGATTTCCTTCTTCTTAAAAGCTGAATAATATTTTATTGTATTTGTGTATAGCATGTTCCTTATCCACTAATCAACTGATGGACATTTAGGTTGTTTCTGTATCTTATCAACTGTAAATAATGTTCCAGTTAACATAAGGGTGCACATATCTGTTCAAGATCCCAATTTTTTGTTTTGGGTTAATTACCCAGAAGTAAGATTTCTATATCCTGCTGTAGTCTATTTGCATTTTATCAGGAAACTTGTTATTCATAACAGCTGCACCATTATACATTCTCATCAACATATATTCATATGGCAATTTCTTACATACATGTAACACTTTTTACATTTTGTTTTATTCATTTTTTGTAATAATCATAACAGGTATGAAGTGCTATCTCATTGTAGTTTTGACTGGTGTTTCTCTGTTGATTTGTGATGTTAAGAATATTTTCATATACCTGTTGGCCATTTTTATGTCTTTCTAGAGAAAAATGTCTGTTCAAGTTATTTGTCAAGTTCTTTTAAATCAGGATTTTTTTTTTTTTTTTGTATGAGTTGAAGGACTTAATCTTGTATTTTGTATATTAACCTTTAACAATTGCAAATATTTTAACTGCCTTTTTTCACTCTTTTGATTGTTGCATTTGTTGTTCAGAAGCTTTTAGTTATAAGTAGTCCCACTTGTCTATCATTGTTTTTATTGTCTTCAATTTTGCTGTCTTATACAAAAAAATCATTGCCAATGCCAATGTCATGAATATTATTCCTTATGTTTTCTTCTAAGAGTTTTACAATTTAGGTCTCTGCTTTAAGTCTTTAATTTATTTCGAGTTGATCTTTGTATATGATATAAAATATGTTTCTAATTTTATTTTTTATTATGGGAATATCCAATTTTCCCAATACCGGTTTTTGAAGAAACTATCCCATCTCTATTGTGTACTCTTGGCATCCTTGCAAAAGATCAGTTGATGGTATATTCAAGGGATTTTGTCTGGGGTCTGTTCTCTTTCATAGTTCTATATGTCTATGTTTATGGCAGTATCATATTATTTTAATTACTGTAGCTTACAGTAATATACAATATGCCATAATATGCAGTAGTATCTCCCTTATCTGTGGGTTTGTTTTCTACCATTTCAGTTACCTGCAGTAAACCACAGTTCCAAAATATTAAATAGAAGTTCAGAAATAAACAATTCATATGTTTTAAACTGTAAGTTTTTCTGAGTAATGTGATGGCATGTCACACTGTTCCAACCACCCTACCTGGGATATGAATCATCCGTGGATCCAGCATATCTACACTGTGGATACTACCCACCCATTAGTCACTTAGTAGCCTTCTCAGTCACTAGATGGAAAAATTATAATATATAGAGTGCGGTGTCATCTAAGGTTTTAGGCATCCACTGGAGATCTTGAAACATATCCCTCACAAATAAGAGGAAGCTGCTGTATTTTAAAGTCAGAAAGCATGTTGCCTTCAGCTTTGTTCTTTTTGTTCAACATTTTTGGACTATAAGGAATTATGCTTTCATATACATTTTATAATTTTTTGCTCTTATGTAAAAAGTGGCATGGGGATTTGAACAGAGATTTAACTGAACCTAGAGACTGCTCTTGCTCTGGGAATTATGACAATTTTAACAATATTAAGTCTGCCAATCCATGGACACAGGATATTTTACATTTATTTATGCTTTCTTTAATTTTTTTTATTAATGTTTTGCCTTGATCAGGTCTCAAGTCTTTTATTCCTTAGTTAAGTTTATTTCTAACAATTTAATTCTTTTTTATACTATTGTAGAAAAAATTACTTTCTTAATTTCCTTTTCAAAGAGTTTGTTTTTGGTGTACAGGAGGAACACAATTGTTTTTGCATTTTAATTTTATATCCTGCAATTTTACTGAATTCATTTATTAATTCTAACAGTTTTTGATAGAAATTTTAGGGTTTTCTACATATATGGTTATGTAATCGGAAAGAATGATAATTTTATTTCTTTCTTTCTTATTTAATGCCATTTAATTATTTATTTATTTTTAATTTTTTTTCTTGTCTAATTGCCCTTGCTAGAAACTTTTAGTGGTATAATGAACAGAAGAGGCAAGAGTGGACATGAATGCCTTGTTTCTAAACTTTCAGTTTTTTACTGTTGAGTATGAAGTTAACTGTGGTCTTTTCACATATGACCTTAATTATGTCATGGTAATTTTTTCTGTTGCTGGTTTTTGGAGAGTTTTTATAATGAAAGGTTGCTGAATTTGGTCAAACACTTTTTGTGCAACTATTGCAATGATCGTGTGTGTTTTTTTTTTTTTTTTTTTTATCCTTCATTCTCTTAGTGTTATATATCACATTTATTTATTTGTGTGTTAAACCATTCTTTTATCCCAGGGATAAATTATAGTTGGTTATGGTGAATGGTCCTTAAGTTATTGAATTTGGTTTGCCAGTGTTTTATTGAAGATTTTCACATTGTTTATCTGGGATATTGACCTGTGATTTTCTTTTTTTGTAGGTCTTTTTCTTTGCCTGGCTTTGTTATTTTAGTAATGTTGTCCTCATAAAGCTAGTTTCAAATTCTTCCCTTACCATTTGTTTTTGGAAGATAATGAGAAGTATTGATGTTAATTCTTATTTAAACATTTGAAAGAATTTACCAGTGAGGGTTTTCTTTGTTGGGAGGCTTCTGATACTTATTCATTCTCCTTATTGGTTATTGATCTGTTTAGATTTTCTATATGTTCATTAAGTTCTGGTAGTATTAAATCAAATTCAGCTTAAAGCTTCTTCCTTACATGTTTTAAGTTCAGCCTAAAAGTGTCTGTATACATTGTGAACTAAAACCTAAATGGAGCTGTAAACAGACTGTAGCCTACTTTTGTGACAGTCACTGAGTTTTGGCCAAAGATGGCCTATTGTTGAAGTTGTGTTCAAGTAAGGCAAACTGAAAGCTGTAACCAATCCGGCTGTCTCTGCACCTCAATTCCATTTTCTGTATTTCATTTTCCTTTTTATGTCCACAAATCTTCCCATGTGGCTGAGCTGGGAGTCTCTGAGCCTACACTGGCTCTGGAGGCTGTCCCATTCATGAATCGTTCTTCGCACAAACTCTTTTAAATTTAATTTGACTAAAGTTTTCTTTTTAAACAGTAGGTTGTTTTATTTTATTAAATTATTCATTTATTCTAGACTATTTCATTTCTTGCCAAATAATTTTTTACAGTAGTCTCTTATTTCTTATGATTTTTGTGGCATCAGTTGTAATGTCTGCTGTTTAAAATTTTTATTTAACTGAGTCTTTCTCTTCTCTCACGGTCTAAGAGTTTTTCAGTTTTTTATTTCAAAAATCAAACTAATATGTCTTTTTTTAAAAAAAAATCTTGCTGTTTTTCTATTCTCTATTTTACTTATTTCTGTTATAATCTTTGTTTTTCTTTCTTCCGCTAACCATGGGCTTAGTTTTTATTCCTTTTTTTAGTTCCTTGATGAGCAAAGGTAGGTTATTTATTTAAGATGTTTCTCCTTTTTTAATATAAGCATTTATTATTATAACCATCCCTCTTTATACCACTTTTTCTGAATCTCAGAAGTTTTAGAATTTTTGCCATTTTTGTTTGTCTCAAGATATTTTTAATTTCCTTTTTGATTATTTGATGCGTTGATTGTCCAATGATGTGCCCTTTTTCATATATTCGTGAATTTTTAATTTTTCCTTCAGTTATTGATTTTTAGTTTCACTCCAAATTGGTTGAAAAAGTTGTTCAGTATGATTTCAATCTTCCTAAATTTGTTAAAACTTGTTTCATGACTTAATATACTACCTATACTGCAAAGTCTTCTGTGGATGCTTAAGTAGAATGCATCTTCTACTGCTGTTGGGTGGGATGTTTTTGATATGTCTGTTTGATCCATTTGATTAATAATGTTATTCAAAGCCAGTGTTTACTTACTGATTTTCTCTCGGTGCATTATATCTATTATTGAAAGTGGAATATTGAAGCCTCTTACTTTTAGTGTATTTCTGTCTCTTTCTTCAGTCTGTTAATGTTTGTTTTATATATCTAGGTGCATGATGTTTAGTGAATATATACTTACAATCAATTGTTATATGTTCAAAATGAATGGACTGTTCTATCATTAGTATCATCCTTCTTAGTCTGTAGTGATTTTTTTTCTTAAAATCTATTTTGTCTGATAAAACTATAGCTATCCCTGCCTTCTTTTGATTACAGTATTGGATGAATTATTTTAATGCTTAATATAGCATCTCTATCCTTGTGTTTTATAAAATGTCCAGCTAAGGTAGAAAAGTCATCACAAGTAGAAAGAGGGATTTTAAATAATTGAGACAGTGTGATGGATGAAGGATTAGAGAACTATCAAGTTGTGTGGGGGTTGGGGGGAGGCAAAATAATCTAGATGGAGGCGATCCAAGGGAGCATGCAAGATAATAATTCTAACTACTTTATGGAAGAAAGGATAAAACAACTCAAGGGGGAAGTACTTTAAAATAGTGTTACCATTTTGACTAAAAATCATATAGCTTTATATTTTTCTTTGAATTTTACCCTGGAATTAAACTTAGTGTAAATAATTAAAAAGTAATATCTATGCAAATGACAGACACATTATTGTCTATCTTGTCAGAATTCAAAATACTCAGTTTTGTAATACAATGTAATACCCCTTACAGAATTCTATGCACATGTACTTTATTTGTGTCTGCATTTGTCTTGAGTTACTAATGTTCCAAAACCACACATGCATGGAATAAATACATTATCATAAAATAGCAAAACTATTCTTTTTTTTTTAATTTTTTTTTTTTTTTTTTTTTTTTTTTTTTTTTTTTGAGGTTGCAAGATTTAATAGAGAGGAATCAGAGCTCCCATACAAAGGGAGGGGACCCAAAGAGGGTAACCATTGCCAGCTTGAATGCCTGGTTTATATCTCGATCATTGTCCCTCCCACTGTGCTTTCAGGCAACAGATGACTGGCTATTTATTTACCTCCTATTATTGCCTAATTAGCATTTTAGTGAGATCTCTTTACTATCTGAATGTTCCGGTGTGAACTAAGTTGCAAGCCCCATGTTTAAAGGTGGAAGCGGTCACCTTCCCAGCTAGACTTAGGGATTCTTAGTCGGCCTAGGAAATCCAGCTAGTCCTGTCTCTCAGTCCCCATTCTCAACAGGAAAACCCAAAACTATTCCTAATCACAGTTAGACTTGGCTGTTTGCTGTTATTGACTTCAACTAGACACTACAAAAACTTTTACGATAGCCACTATAATAAGTTAGTAAACTTACTAGTTTGCATATATTCCTGTACCTCACTACTATATCAATATTCTGTTATATCTCTCTGGAAGAAAATATACAATTTTCATCATAATTTTTTTTCATGTCAGTATATTTTCAAATAGATCAGTGGTTATTAGGTAAATCATTAAAAAAGAATGAAATCATTTTTAGCTGAGAATAAACTTTTTTCTTTTGTAATTTCCCCACACTTTCTAATAATACATGCTCATTTAAATGTTTTTTTTTTACAGTAAATTTGACCAAGGAAAGAATAAGACTGAAGCGCAAAATATTCCTTTCATAGCTATATCAGCAATCAAGTGTGACATTTTGTTAGACTGTTGAAGCAGATAAGACATTTTTTTTCAGTTATTCTCCAAAATATGTATATTCTTAAAATGTGGTTTTCTATTATTATTTCCTTCCATTTACTAACCCAGAGCAATATATTTTCTGTTGGCTGAATTGGTATTTATTTTATTGAATACTTAGGGGACAAAGAGATGAACTATGTACAACTTTAAGATTCTTTTGTATCATATTTTCAAGAATAAAAGAGATATATAAATTTTGGAAATGGCAGAGAGAAACCAAAATTTTCAGAGTTAATATAAACTTATATTTTTAAAAAAGAGAAATAAATTTTTCTGTTAAAATTTCAGGATCGAAATAAAATAGCAATTTTATTACACTACCATTTAAAATACTCCAGATGCTTATTTAGTCGATTTTATTTAAATGTGGTTATTTATGTATATTATCACTGTCTGATTTGTCTGTCTACCTTATTATGATTTTAAAAATTTGCAAAGTTCCCATAGAAATTTAGTAAGCTGCCAAAAGCCATCTTTTCCCTAGAGAGTTTGCCTTCACACAGCTTATCAATTGAAAACACAGCCATTCTAATACACAAATCCCTCTACAACTGCACTTCCTGAGCCATGCTTCCTACAGATTGTTAGCAGAAGGGAAGAAGGATGTAGACAACTGTAGAAGTATACCATTTGGCCTAGGACATATCATTCAATTTATTGTAATATTTAAAAAATACATTCAGTCATAATTATGAAATATATTTCTGTAATTGCAAATAACTGGGAATTTAAAATGTTTTTAGTCAACATATTTTTACATTGGAGATATTTTCTATTCATATGGTTTAAGAATTTATATATGAACTTTTAATTCTTTTTTACTTAATATTTATTTTTTAAAAATATACTTTCTATTCTATATGTCTGTTGGCCTTTTAAAAAAGGAATATGCAGATTACAAAATTAGAAACATAAATTGGTTCATATTGACATATACATTTTAACTTCTCAAGTAAGTGATAAAGTTTTCTAATTTAGTCTAAGTAGTCTTTAGAAGTGTTTTTTAAAAATCTTTTATATATGTGTATATATATATATATGCTATAAAATAAGCAATGTGCATATGGTTGAACTGTTTTTCAGATAATTGCAATACATCTAAGGGATTTCTTTGTATTATTGAGTTATATTAAATTGAACAGATATTTAACTTTTTAAAACTATTTTTCTACTGATGGGAATTCACATTGTTTCCACTTTTATATTAAAAATATTCTGTAATTGAATACTGGGAAAATGGTACAGTAGAAAGAACCAGAAATCTGAATTCACATCCAGAAAATAATTACACAGACAGAATCTGTCTGATGATTCTGGAACTCTGGAGTCTATGGATACCTTGCAACTTCCAGGGGAAAGCTAGCACACTACATTGCAGGTCATTTTGGTCAAATTCAGCTCTTAGTTCAGCAATGCCTCCCCAGCTTTCATTCCCATAGCAGAAAACCACACATGTTCCTGATACAAGTTGGCAAGTTGATTGTGGGAACCAAGATGGGTGTTTAAAATCCTGCTTTTTAAATATTAGGAATCTATGTTCTGATCACTGATTGCTGCTTCTGATCACAGAGGTGCAGACACAGATGCATGTAACCATTATGGCTGCAACTGCTCACATTTTTGCAAGTTTCTCGCCCTCTGCCAGAAGTGATTTTCTGGGGAATTAAAGAGTCAGGAATTTTTTCTTTTTTTCCTTTTGAGAATTAGACATTAGAAACTATAATATTCAAAATTAACTGTTTACATGGCAGAGGGAGTAGACGTTGTGGAGAAGGTTAGAAAATCATGGTGCTTGTCCAGAGAAAGATATAGGACCCAAAAGACCAAAAATGAAAATATTAAGTTTACACCACAGACTGATACTGCTGCGGGAAGTCAGGGACCCAGAACAGAGGGACTGGTTGAAGCCGTGGCAGAAGAACATAAATTGTGAAGATTTCATGGACATTTATTAGTTCCCAAAATTAATACTTTTACAATTTCTCATGCCTGTCTTTACTGCAATCTCTGAACATAAATTGTGAAGATTTCATTGACATGTATCACTTCCCCAGTCAATTCTCTTATAATTTCCTATGCCTGTCTTTGCTTTAATCTCTTAATCCTATCATCTTCTTAAGCTGAGGATGTATGTTGCCTCAGGACCCTGAAATGATTGTGTTAACTGTACAAATTGTTTGTAAAACATGTGTGTTTGAACAATATGAAATCAGAGCACCCTGAAAAAGAACATAACAACAGCGATCTTCAGGAAACAAGGAAAGATAACCATAAGGTCTGACTGCCTGTGGGGTTGGGCAGAATAGAGCTATATTTTTCTTCTCACAGACAGCCTGTAAATGGACATGTGAGCAGGAGAAATACCTCTGAATTCTTTTCCCAGAAAGGAATATTAATAATTGATAACCCTGGGGAAAGAATGCATTCCCAGGAGTAGGTCTATGGATGGCCACTCTGGGAGTGTCTGTCTTATGTGGTTGAAGATAAGGGATAAAATATGCCCTGGTCTCCTGCAGTACCCTCAGGCTTGCCAGGATTGGGAAATTCCAGCCTGGTGAATTCTAGTCAGACCAGTTGTCTGCTCTCGAACCCTGTTTCCTGTTAAGATGTTTATCAAGAGAATGCATGCCCAGCAGGACATGAACCTCATCAGTAATTCTAATTTCACCCTCTGCCTTGTGATCGTTTATTGTCTTTTGAAGAATGTGATCTCTGTGACCTACTCCATATTTGTACTCCCCTCCCCTTTTGAAATCCTTAATAAAAACTTGCTGGCTTTGCAGCTCAGGGGTCCCATCATGGTCCTACCAATATGTGATGGCACGCCCCCAGAGGCCCAGCTGTAAAATTTATCTCTTTGTACTCTTTCTCTTTATTTTTTAGACTGGCCAACTGTTGGGGTCCGCGTGTTTCCTAAACAAAGGAATGAACACACAAGACAACACAAGACAAGACAAACATGGCGGCCGCTCCAAACGACACTCTCTGCTTTATTTTTTACAGTCTTTTGTGGAATGTTACCAAGTCACAAGACACATTGTTGTTTTTCTGACCTTTCCCCAACTTTCTGGATTATCAAGATGTTTACACATAAACAAGCCCCCAGGGTCTGCTGTTTGCGACTGGCTCCTTTGTCCTCCCTGTTTGCAGGGAAGGAACGCCCTGCTTCGTTTGCAAGAGCAGGACTTATCGGGAATGTCTCGTTTGTGAGCACATAGTCCTGTACATTTCCTCTTTCCTTATTTACAAGTTTGAATTTCTTTCAAAACCATCATTACATACATGTTGGGCTCACTGGGATTCGATGTTTGCCCTTTGGCACTGTCTCCAGCAGACTGTGAAAATGACAAAGGCAAGAACAACAATCAATACATTGCTAGAAACAGAGGTCAGCAAAGTTTTTACAGAGCTCATTGGGTTCAAAGACGTCAAACTTTGTGCAATACCAGTCATCAAATCTGCACCAGTCAGCAATGGTAACTGATTGCAAAATGTTTCAGAAACGTTCTGTGTTAATTCTTGTATTTCTAGGGAAAGATTATTATGACCAATTAAAAGTCTCTTTATCTCAGTCCAATTATGTACAGTGCTGTTAAAAGGAACAGGAGTAACACAAAATTGGGTAGTGTTCCAATCACATTTTAAAAAAACTCGGGTATTTAACACTGTTAGCTGATCTTCCAAGCAAGAAACCACTTGCTCCAGATTATCCACTCGTTCAGTCAAATGAGCATCTATGTCTCATTGCTGCTGCCACAACAAATGTGATTGTTTATGCCATTTTTGCACAAATTCTGCATTTTGTATACTCTGGGGTAGAGCTAGTCCAGCAACAGTGGCGCTGGAAGCAATTGCTACAAGTCCTATCACCGCGGTCACAACGATTCCAACCATCTTCCGACTGCGGTGGACAAGATCTTGCATAACCTTGTAAATTTGAGTAACCCCAGCAGATTCACTCCAAGTACGTGTTAAGTTTACAGGTAGCCAAGTTTCTTTTCTGGCTCTTAGTATATATAAATCGGAATGAGACTCATTCCAATTATTATTCCACTAAGTAGTATTTATACAACTTAAGAATGTACAATTGTCCGTACAGTTAATTACCCCTGTATAATTATCCCATTTAAAAATTCCCGTTAACAACAAATAAAGTTTTCTTACACATGCAATAACATATCTACAACTATTTTGATGCAAAGATATATGGAAAAGGGTTAGCAATATTAGTAGTAAGATTTAAGGACATGTTTCCCGTGAAAGTGAACATTGGTTTATCCGCAGCTAGCAACTTTCAAATATAACTTTGTATTTGTGAGGTATTAGCCAAATGCGGCATAGGGGATGATAGACCACCATCATGCCAAATAATAGTTTCATTGCCATCTGCAGAAATGCTGTGATTATTCTTATGCCAGCACAGGTTGACATGACTAAATTTAGTTTGGAAATCTCCATGTACACTCCAATCAGTAACAAGGTATTTACGACCTTTCCCTTTTGCTTCTAACAACAATTGTGGCCCACTACCTCTACATCTAGTCCACTCTAGTTGGGAAACACATCTGGACACATCGGGGATGGGGCATAAAGATAATGTACTTGGCAGAGTTTCATTAAGTACTGCAGTATGATTATACTTAAAACTTTGAGCCACAATAATCATAGTAAAGGCAGAGATATGACTATGGTTATAGTGAACAGCCCAAGCCTCATGAGAAAGATGCAGACAATGTGGACTACTCCCAAGACATATAGGTAACCCTTCAACCCCAAATTGATATGAACTATTTACTGTGCCAATGTCTAATTCAGGATCCTGGTTTAAAAAGGGCAATGGCATCCAAGCAGTATCATTAGTAAATACTGAGACTTCTCTGTCTCCCCAGGCCACACCTTGATATAAGGGTGGAAAAGCCTTATATCTGAGCATAAGCCCAGAAGGTAAATTCTCCAGCCATTACCTGACAATTTACTATGGCCAGCATAGCCAGGAATAAAGTTAGTGGGGTTTTGGGCTGCCCAGCTTGTTGAACAACCCCTTCAGCTTTCTGAGTAAGCTTTTTCAGTTGACCCCATGTCGGGGGCTCCGCACTTCGAGTTCCGAAGGTGAATGTTCTCTGAGCACTCATATTCAGCTCCTGAAATTTCTTAAGGAACTCTTTGGATCAGCTCCTCTTCGCCATGGCACTATTTCAACCATTGAGATGGAAACCACTTGTCTCCGGCACCTGTATGGACAAGAGCATAGCCTCGGCCCCATTGTAAAACTTTTGCTTTTAAATATTTCCCTTGTAATGAAGGATAATACACCCACAGATTACTGTTTTGCTGTTTTTCTGAAGGGTGTTGAAAATGTTTCACCACTGCAGACTGGTATAATTGGCGCCAATGGTTGAGAAAATTTAAACTAAAAAGGGTTTTCAGAATTTGATGTTTTGGGGAATCTCACCCATCTCCCCCTTTTTGTTTTAAAAGTTGTAATTTTAGGGTAGCATTGGCTCTTTTAATAATTGCTTGACTTTGACTGTTAAATGGAATATCAGTGGAATGATGAATATGGTATAAAGAGAGGAAGGATGAGTTCCCAAAAGAGATTCAATGTATTGATTAGATAATCGAGTAATAATTTTTATAGGGTCAGCACCTAGCAACTGATGATCTCAATGTCATCTTTTAATAATTAATTCAGCTAATTTATCAATATGTGAGTGAATTTTCTTAATGGCTTTATTAGCCAAAAACAGCCACTCTAGAATATTATTATCTTGTTGTAAAATGGCCATTGGTGAATGGGGAGTATGAAAAAGACACAACGAAAGTGGAAGATTGGGTGCAATATAATCAAGGTGAGCTTTACTAATGCTATTTTCTACAAATGACTATATATATATATGTATATATATATATGTATATATATATATATGTATGTGTATATATGTATATATATATATGTGTGTGTATATATGTATATATATATATATATATGTGTGTATATATATATATATATATTTTTTTTTTTTTTCTGCTACAGGGGATAATTGACGAGAACTATTTAAATCTGAATCTCTTTCTAAGGTAGCAAATAGATGTCTCAATTCGTAAGTAGGGATGCCTAAGATGGGGTGAAGCCAATTTATGTCTCCTAACAGTTTTTGAAAATCATTAAGGGTTAAAAGTTGATCTCTTTGAATTTAAACATTTGTGGCCGAATATGCTTTTTTGCTAAAAAGTATCCCAAATATTGAATAGGAAATTGAGTCTGTATTTTCTCAGAAGAAATATGTAAATTATATTGAGTTAATTGTTGTTATAAGACCTGAAAAACTTGGCCTTGTAGGACTTCATCAGGAGTTGCTAATAGAATATCATCCATATAATGGTATATTAACACAGTAGGGAATTAACATCTAACAGGGTTTAAGGCTCTATGAACAAACTTTTGACATAAAGTAGGACTATTAAGCATATCTTGAGGAAGAATTTTCTATTGATATCTTTGAATAGGCTGTCCATTATTATATTCGGGAACAGTAAAGGCAAATTTTTCACAATCTTGGGGTTGTAACGGGATAGTAAAAAAAAAATCTTTAAGATCTATACCCATTAATTTCCAATTTTGTGGGATAAGAGTTGGATTAGGAAGCCCAGGTTCTAAAGTCCTCATAGGTTGAATGCAAGCATTTATAGCTCTAAGATCAGTTAATAAGTGCCATTTTCCTTTTTTTTTTTTTTTTTTTTGACGAGACAAACACAGGGGAATTCCATGCAGAAGTACTTGGTTCAATATGCCCCTCGGCCAAATGTTCCTCAACTAAATTCTTTAAAGCCTTAAATTTTTCTTTAGATAATGGCCACTGTTCCACCCAAACAGGAATTGTAGTCTTCCACTTCAATTGTAAAGTTTGAGGCTTGTGGACAGTGGCTAAGAGTTTAAAGGATTGTGGCCCATTTTGAACATCATATTTTTGGCAGCTGAAGAAATACAAGGAATGCTTAAAAAGGCACCAAATTGTTGTAAAAGATCACGGCCCCAAAAGTTAATATTAATGAGAAAAATACAAAAGCACACTTTTCCTTGTTGTCCTTCAGGTCCTACAAGGCTCAGGGGCTCGACACTTTGGTAGACTATCGAAGCCGTACCTAGGCCGGATAAAGAAACCAATACTAGTTTCTTTTTCCAATAATCAGGCCATTGAGCATACATCTGCTCCCGTGTTGACTAATCCCTCAAAAAGTATCCCACTAATTTGCAATGAACATAAAGGTTTTTGATCAGAAACTAGTTTCCCAGAAAACAGTTTTCCCAGTACTACCGAAACTTCCTTGACGAGACACATCTCTAGATAAGAAAGGAAAAAAAGGCGGCCGGGCGCGGTGGCTCAAGCCTGTAATCCCAGCACTTTGGGAGGCCGAGACGGGCGGATCATGAGGTCAGGAGATCGAGACCATCCGTGGCTAACACGGTGAAACCCCGTCTCTACTAAAAAATACAAAAAAAAAAAAAAAAAAACTAGCTGGGCGAGGTGGCGGGCACCTGTAGTCCCAGCTACTCGGGAGGCTGAGGCAGGAGAATGGCGTGAACCCGGGAGGCGGAGCTTGCAGTGAGCTGAGATCCGGCCACTGCACTCCAGCCTGGGCGACACAGCGAGACTCCATCTCAAAAAAAAAAAAAAAAAAAAGGAAAAAAAGGCAATAAAAGCAATTGTGCAATACTTTCCCCTGCTTCTAGGTGCATAAATTGTGAGACTTGTACCATAATAAGGATTTCATCAGTAAAATCAGGATCAATAATTCCTGGGACCACCATTAACCCCGGCATAGCGCTGCTGCTTCGGCCTAACAAAAGTCCTACATGTCTGGACAATAGCTAGGTCAGCAGTGTCACTCTGCTTAGTGGCAGCATAAAGCTGAGAAACTGGGGTAGGGTAAGATGTCTTTAAGGAAGACTCGAGGTCATTCCTTGATGTTGTAAGCCACTGCTCACTGGGTACTGGGGTAGGCCTGCATTGTAGTTGTTGGGGCCCCAAGCCTGCGGGCCCTGGATCCCGGTTCCTGAGCGGGGTGACAATACATTCCCACTTTTATGAGTTTTTGAACGGCATTCATTGGTCCAATGTCAACCCTTGCCATATCATTTACACATATCAGATGGTAACCTTTTTTCTTTTAGAGCAGAAGAGCCTAATTTTTTCTGGCATTCCTTTTTAAAATGACTGGGTTTCCCACATTGATAGCATATACCTTGTTTAGAATTGCCTTTTAAAGCCTTAGAAAGTGCCCCAGCAAACAATTGAGCATTGTAAATAGCTCCTCCAACACCTGCACAAGCCCGAATGTATTCATCTAAATCAGCTCCACTAGCTTTTAGATGACACAGCAATTTTGGCACTCAGGATTAGCATTCTCAAAAGCCAGAGTATTCAAAAGAATTTTAGCAGCAGGGCCTGAACCTACAGTCTTTAGTAGAGTATCTTTTTTTTTTTTTTTTTTTTTTTTGAGACGGAGTCTCGCTCTGTCACTCAGGCTGGAGTGCAGTGGCCCGATCTCAGCTCACTGCAAGCTCTGCCTCCCAGGTTTATGCCATTCTCCTGCCTCAGCCTCCCAAGTAGCTGGGACTACAGGCACCCGCCACCTTGCCCGGCTAGTTTTTTGTATTTTTTAGTAGAGACAGGGTTTCACCATGTTAGCCAGGATGGTCTCGATCTCCTGACCTCATGATCTGCCCGTCTCGGCCTCCCAAAGTGCTGGGATTACAGGCTTGAGCCACCGCGCCCAGCCACTAATACAGTATCTTGAAGATGGGCTACAAAATCTGGATACGGCTCAGTGGCTCCTTGTAGGATCTTTACAAAAGATAAAGAAGTTTTACCCGCTATTTCAACCTTAGTCCACGCTTTTATAAACAAGGCTTTAATCTGAGTGAAGGCAATATCATCTAGGCCTGCCTGAGCATTTAGAGTGGCGTATTGTCCTGAACCCGTAAGCTGCTCTTCAGTAGGTCCTCGGGGATTTCGGGTAGCATTTTTTCTGGCTTGTACTCTTGCTTCCTCCTACCACCAACTTTTTAACTGAAGCCATTGCAAATGATCAAGGACAGCCTGTCCCAACATTTCCCAGTCAATAGGAATCATCATATGTTCGATTCCCGGTCAGGGAACCATCATATGTTCTGAAGAGAAGGAATCGAGAAGGCCAAGAACAAATGGTGACTGAGGTCCATAATTAGAAATTGCAGCTTTCATTTCTTTCAAAAATTTAAATTGTAGGTCTGTAGAAGTCACATTCTGGCCACCGTTTGGGAACTGAGCATTGGGGCCGAAAGCAGCCCATGTGGTTGGGAATAAATTTAATTCCTCGAAATCATCCTTGTCCTTCGATTCCTTCTTTTCTCCTATAGGAGGAAAAGGCACAGACCTGACATAGGCAAAGAGGTTGGAGGTGGAAGCAAAGGGAAATCTTTTTAACAGGGAAGGCTCATGGTGGAGAGATAGGAGAAGCAGGAGCAGTGGCACCTAGCAATTTTAACAACTGTTGTAACATCTCTAAAATACGCTGCAAATCAGAATTTCCTTCAGATGGAGGGAGGCATTAGCTCTTCTTCCAATTCCTTGTCCTCAGCAACCGGGGCGTAAATATGTTTCTCTCTAGGATCATTCCTCTCTAAAGCTTCAGATGCCTCACCTCCTGTGGCAGTATTGCCATGCTCTGAGTCAGTTTCAAGTAACTCTAATGCCTGAGTAATGGAACTACACAAAGTCCACAAAGTCAGAGGCATCGTTTGCCCTCGCTGATGAGCTCAAAGCAGGACTTTAACAACTTGTAACCATTCTTTTCAATTTAATTGCACTTTGGTTTGATATTGAAACCAATAACAATGTTGTTCAAGCAAACAATCGCTTCAAAGTCTTATGTTCCTTAACTAACTTCTACTCCTATAGACATCAACAGTCCCTGGAGTAACCACAAATATTCCGGGCCAGAGAGGTGGAATTCCCCATAATTTTCCTGTGGGTCCCCCTTCTTATTTATTTACCTGCCCGTGGTCTCCCTGCACCTGCCCAGGGTGTTCTCCCTCTGGTTCCTTGCTCTCGTGGAGCCACGTACCCTGCTCACTGTGCCAGATGTTGGGGTCCGCGTGTTTCCTAAACAAAGGAATGAACACACAAGACAACACAAGACAAGACAAACATGGCGGCCGCTCCAAACGACACTCTCCGCTTTATTTTATACAGTCTTTTGTGGAATGTTACCAAGTCACAAGACACATTGTTGTTTTTCTGACCTTTCCCCAACTTTCTGGATTATCAAGATGTTTACACATAAACAAGCCCCCAGGGTCTGCTGTTTGCAACTGGCTCCTTTGTCCTCCCTGTTTGCAGGGAAGGAATGCCCTGCTTCGTTTGCAAGAGCAGGACTTATCGGGAACGTCTAGTTTGCGAGAACGTAGTCCTCTACAGCCAACACTGAGGGAAAATAGAAAGAACCTACATCAAAATATTGGGGGATGGTTCTCCAGATAGATACTAAGGATAGAGACTGTATACAGCAATAAAAACAAAGCAGAACAAAATAAAATCACAACCTAAGAAAGGGAGGAAATGTGATTTCTAGAGTTACCACATTGTTAAATTCAAATGTCCAGTTGTCAACAAAAAATTACAGAAAAGTCTCATTCACAGGAAAATAAATAAATGAGCAGAAACTGTATATGAGAAAACCCAATGGCAGATCTACCGGAAAAAGACTATAAGAAAGCTGTCTTAAAGATATTCATATTGGTAGAGGCCTATGTGGAAAAAGTCAAGAATATGATATATAAAACAATATGATTATATCAATTAGAAAATATAAAATATAAAAAATTGATTTCATAATAAATTCTGTATGGAACAATATGACTTTAAAAAAATGTTACAGAAATTCAAAGGTGGATTTGAGCAGGCAGAAGAAAGAATCAGAGAAACTGTAGATTGGACAATTGAAATCATTGTGTCTGAGGAATAGAAAGAAAAATTATTACAGACATCTGAACAGAGCCTAAGGAACCTATGTAATACCATCACACAGGTCAACAGATGATTATGAGACTCATGTAAGAAGAAAGAGAGAAAGGGGCATAGAGAATACTTAAAGGAATAATGTCCCCAAATGTCCAATTTGATAAAAGACTTAAATATAAACATCCAAGCAGTTTAATGAAGTCTAAATATAACAGAGACTTGCACCAAGAAACATTATTATAGTCAAGCTGTTAAAGGACAAAAAGAAAATTTTGAAAGCAGCAAGGATATCACATAAAAGGAATGCTTCATAAGATTATTAGCAGATTTTTTATCAGACACTTTGGAGGCCAGAAGGAAATAAGTGGATATATCTAATGTGCTAAAACTAAAAACAAAAGCAAAACTGTCAGTCAGGAATTCTTTATGTGTCAAAATGTGTCAAAATGACCATTTAACAGTGAGAGAGAAACTAAGTCAGTTTCAGATAAATACAAGCTGAGAAAGCTCACTACCACTAGCCCTGCCCAGGAAGAAATGCTACAAGGAATATTGCAGGTATCGCTTCTCGGCCTTTTGGCTAAGATCAAGTGTAGGAATATTGCAGGTTAAAATGGAAGGACACTAGACAGTAGCTCAAACCTGTGTGAATAAATAAATATTGAAGTAAAAGTAAATGCATGAACAATTATAATAGCTGGTATTATTGTAACAGGTTTGTGGCTGGGGTGGTGGCTCATGCCTGTACTCCCAGCACTTAGGGAGGCCGAGGCGGGCAGATCACAAGGTCAGAAGATTGAAACCATCCTGGTTAACACAGTGAAACCCCATCTCTACTAAAAATACAAAAAATTAGCTGGGGTTGTGGCGGGCACCTGTAATCCCAGCTACTAGGGAGACTGAAGAAGGAGAATGGCACGAACCTGGGAGGCGGAGCTTGCAGTGAGTGGAGATCGCACCACTGAACTCCAGCCTGGGCAACAGAGTGAGACTCCATCTCAAAAATAAAATAAAATAAAATAAAATAAAATAAAACAAAATAAAATAAAATAAAATGTATCAGGTTTGCAATCATATTTTGTTTTCTACATGATTTAAGAAACTAATGATTTTTAAAAATCTTTAGCTAATAATATTAAATAATTATTAGCTTATGGTTTTGGATGTGATGAATGAAGATGCAATTTTGTGACATCAAGAACTAAAATGATTGGGAACAGTACTGTAAAGTAGGAGAGTTTTGTTTGTTGTCAAAATTTGAGTATTATAACTGTACAATGTTGATTATAATCCCCCTGTCACCAAAGAAAAAGAAAGAATATAGAATATAAAAAAAGGAAATGAGAAATAAAATATTGCAGTACAAAACATGAACTATATACAAAAAAGAGAGGAATGCAGAAAATTAGGAGCAAAAAAGCTACAAGTCAAATAGAAAATGAATAGCAAAATAATAGAAGCATGTCCCTCTTGTCAAAATTACTTTAGATATAAATGGTTTAAACTCCCCAATCAAAATGCAGAGATTGGAAAAATAGGTAAGAAACAATAATCCAACTACATCCTGTCTACCAGTGACTCACTTTAGATCAAAAGTCAAAAACAAGTTGAAAACAACACAATGGAAAAAGACATTTCCTACATGTAGTAACTAAAAGAGATAAGACTGATTGCCTATAGTAATAAAAGACAAAATAGACTTTAAACAGAAAAAAATTATATGACACAAGAGGATATTATACGTTAATAAGAGGTGAAATACAGCAAGAAGATATAACAATGACAAACATTTGTGCATCTAATATTAGTGAAAATATATGAAACAAAATTCACAGAAATGAATGCAAAAATAGACATTTCTTTTTTTCTTTTCTTTTTTTTTTTTTTTTTTTTTTTTTTTTTTTTTTGAGACAAAGTCTCGCTCTGTCACCCAGGCTGGAGTACAGTGGCGCGATCTCAGCTCACTGCAAGCTCCGCCTCCGGGGTTCAGGCCATTCTCCTGCCTCAGCCCCCTGAGTAGCTGGGATTACAGGTGCCCGCCACAACGCCCAGCTAATTTTTTGTATTTTTAGTAGAGTATTTAGTATTTAGTTTAGTATTTTAGTATTTTTAGCCACCAAGCCTGGCTATTTTTTTTGTATGTTTTTAGCAGAGACGGGATTTCACCACGTTATCCAGGATGGTCTCGATCTCCTGACCTCATGATCTGCCCGCCTTGGCCTCCCAAAGTGCTGGGATCACAGGCATGAGCCACCTTGCCTGGCCAAAAATAGACATATCTATAACAATAGTTGAACATGTTAATATCCCACTCTCAATAACAAATAGAAAAAACAGGGAGAAGATTAACAAGGAAATAGAGAACTTGAAAAACATAATAAACCAATTAGATCTAAAAGATATATACAGCATACTCTACCCAACAATAGCAGAATAAACACTCTTGTGAAGTATACATGTAGGGTTTTTGTTTTGTTTTATTTTGTTTGTTTTGTTTTTCTTTTTTCTGAGATGGAGTCTTGCTCTGTCACCCAGGCTGGAGTGCAGTGGTGCGATCTTGGCTCACCACAACCTCCACCTCCCAGGCTCCAGTGATTCTCCAACCTCAGCCTCCTGAGTAGCTGGGATTACAGGTGAGCACCACCACTGCCAGGCATTTCTTTCTTTTTTTTTTTTTTTTTTTTTTTTTTTTTAGTAGAGAGAGTTTCACCATGTTGGCCAGCCTGATATTGAACTCCTGACCTCAAATGATCTGCCTGTCTCAGCCTCCCAAAGTGCCGGTGAAGTTTAGCAACAACCATATGAATGTACTTAATACCATTGAACTGCACACTTAAAGGTAGCTAAGATGGTAAATTTTAGGTTATATTTATTTTACCAAAATTTTTAAAAATTGAAAGATTAAAAAAGATAAGTAGAGAAATTTGAGTATAACTGTCTAACAGATGACATCATCACCAGTTTAAATATATATATATATATATATGTGTGTGTGTGTGTGTGTGTGTGTATGTATTAGTTTTGTTAGAAGTGTTTATGATATTATGGTTATGGTGAAAAAATGTTTTTATTTTTAGACATGGATACTGAAGTATAGATGCTCCTGGACTTACGATGGCAATGCATACCACAATTCCATTGTAAATTTAAAATATCCCAAGTTGAAAATGCACTTAATACACTTAACTTACTGAACTTCCTGAAAATCAGAGGTTCCCAATTCCCAGGCCACAGAGTGGTACTGATGGGTGGCCTGTTAAGAACTGGGCCTCACAGCAGGAATTGAGTAGCAGGCGTTACTGTCTGAGCTCTGCCTCCTGTCAGATCAGCAGCGGCGGAGAGCAAACCCTTCTGTGAACTGTGAGTGCAAGGAATCTAGGTTGCATATTTCTTACCAGAATTTAACCAGGTCCTGATGATCTAAGGTGGAACAGTTTCATCCTGAAAATATCCCCCTGCCCATCCCTGTCTAAAAAATTGTCCTCCATGAAACCGGTCTCTGGTGCCAAAAAGGTTGGGAACCGTTGCTGAAAATCATAGCTTAGTCTAACTTACCTTAAATGCGCCCAGAACACTTACATTAGCCTACAGTTGAGCAAAATCATCTGGCAACATAGTGCGCTGTAGAGTATCAGTTGTTTACCTTGATGATTGCATAGCTGACTGGGAACAGTTGCTTACTAAGATTACCCAGCAAGGCAAGACAATATGCTACTGCTTTCTACCAAATGCATATCACTTTGACACCATTGTAAAGTCAAAAATTAAAAGTTAAACTATCATGAGTTAGAGATCATCTATGTTTAGTGGTGAAATATCTTGGTATTTGTAATTTAATGTATGTACTCCAACAACAATAAAATAGATAGAGAAATGTGGCAAAATGTTAACTGTTAAATCAAGATGATGTGTATACGGTATTTATTTTACTATTCTTTTTCTCTTTGTTTAAACATTTCCATAATAATTTTTAAGATTATATTATTTGTTGAACTCATATGCTCTGTAACATTGTCCTTTTTAAAAATATTTTATTTGTTCATAAAAGTCATATGCTCAGGAATGAAAATAGAGGAAAGTAAATACTATTGACCCATCACTCACAGAGAGCTCTTGTCAATAGCATTTATCTTTACAGGCTTTTTTTAATGCTTACTTATTATTTTTTTTGTGAACAAATCATAAAAATTTTTGTGATATGCTCCCTGTCAATATCATTAATATGTTCCATTAAACCCCTTTCTAAATGTTCTGGGATATGAACAGAGAAATTTTCAGGAGTAGGATTGTTGGCTCAAATTGTATATGTATTTATAATTGTAATTGATGCTGCTAGATATATTTCTAGAAATATTATAATGTTATCTATTCCCATCACTGATCTTTAAGGAGGAAAATATTTTACCCAGGCCTTATGTAGCTTTTTAATTGAAAGAAAATTCAGTACTATAAATGCTTTAGGCTTCTCTCTGATCTCTTGCTCAACCCTCCAAGGAAAAAAGGAATGATGTAATCTTATTGATGAGATAGGATACAAAGACTGGACATTTAAACTTAGTCCCTTTCTCTTCCCTTTCGTTTTTAATTTGGCTTATCTGAAGGGAACATGTATTTCTATTTTGCCATCATACACTAAGAAAGCTTACTTCCATGAGAGAAGCCTGTAATTGTTAGATTACCTATGAGGTGGTAAATAAAATTGCCAATAATATAAGACACATTAACAGATACCAGCTTTTATCTTTAATACAGATTATTTTTTATTCTCTATGTACCTATTTCCATGTAAACAGTCACAGTTCCTTCCTAACTCCGGACTGTATAAGAGAGTGCCATTTTTCTGGTTTCTGGAAAACCCCCCAATTTCATGTGCATGGGCAATAACATTGATAGAGAAAAAGTGGAATTTTAGGGGGCAAGCATAAAGAGATTGTGGCTTTTATCAGAGACAGAGAAAGTGACTTCAATTATTACTAACTGTCAACTGGACACCAAATGACATAGAGTTTTCAAATTTTCGGATGACTCAAGTCTTTGTACAGGATAGTAGCTATTTAATGTAAATAGAAATGTAGGTGCTGACCTTAAGTACAAACTATGGAGCTCCATGAAATAGTCCAGTATAAGGATGGATGTGAGGAGCTCATAATTTTTGCCAAACTTGAGCAGAGATTAACTTTGTATGGACATTTGTGTGTTTGCATGTGTAACTTGAAAATAGCATACAGTAAACTTTATTTTTGCTGGAGGGGGCACATAGTACAGTTGTATGAACTTTAATATGCACTGTCCTCTCTCTGTATATACAGAGGATCGGTTCCAGGACCTCCATATACCAAAATCCATGAATACAAGTCTCCCAGTTGATCCTGTAAAACCTGGATATACAAAAAGTCATCCCTCTGTAAAGGCAGTTGGGCATCCCTCCAATACCTTTCTGTGCCTGGCCTATTTCACTTAAATAATGTCCTCCTGGTTACATATTCGGAATACTTAGTCATGTGATTTGCAGTAAAAACAAGTCTCTACCAGTAAGACTCCACCGGTAAGACACAGATGCTCTTGTTTCACTGTTCAGCTGACATTTACCAGGCTGGGACACTGGTTTCCTGGCAGTAGTAGCTGCTGACTCATGTCTGCCCTCTTCTCTGGAGTTTTGCACTTGACTGATGAGAGTCGTCTTACTTTGAGATGATTGTGAGATTAGACTCCTTAGCAAAGCTCCATGGGTCCTGTACTGAAGCCAATGGCCAACTCATGGGGTCATAGAAGCACAAACCACTACTTTATAAGTATAATGGCTTTGTGTCATGATCTACACAGCAAAATTTCCCCAGGAAATAAGCGAGGACAGTCATCTCCTAAAATCACATTTTTGTTTAGTTCAAGGGTGAGTAAATTTTTATGTATGGGGACAGATAGCAAATATTTTAGGGTCTGCAAAGCCATACGGTCTCTATTGCAACAACTCAACAATGCTGGTGTAGGGACAAAGGAGACAGTAATTAGCAGAGTAGGGTACTAGCATAAGGACAGGTAAATAGAGCAGAATAGAGCCCAGAATATAACCCATTAATAGAATATCAAGTGATCTTCTACAAAGGTACCAAGAAATACAAAATGGAAAGGATAGTCTCTTTAACAAACAGTATTTGGAAAACTGAATATTCACATACAGAAGGTATTTGGAAAACTGAATATTCACATACAGAAGAATGACGTTGACCCTTAGATCATGCTCAAAAACCAACTCAAGATGGATTAAAGATTTAAATAGAATACCTTTAACTGTAAAACTCAGAATATAACGTAGGTGAAAATCTTCATGACATTGTTATTGGCAATGATTTTTTGAATCGGACACCAAAATCATGGGTAACAAAAGCAAAACTAGATGAGTGGGACCACAAAAAAATAAAAAAACAAAATTTTTGCACACAAAGGAAATAACAGAATGTAAAAGCAATCTATGTAATAGAAAATATTTGCAAATCATACATCTGATAAAAGGTTAATATGTAAAATACATGATAAACTTCTTCAACTCATATTGAAACACTAAATAACTTAATTAGAAAAGGGGTAAAGGACTTGAATAAATTTCTTTTTGGAGAAGACATACAAATTGCCAACAGGAATATGAAAAAATGTTTAATATCACTAACCACCAAGGAAATGTAAACCAAACCCACAATGAGATAAAACCTCACATCTGCCAGGATGGCTATAATGAAAACAGAACAGAGATAATTAGTGTTGGTAAGGATGCAGAGAAACGAGAATCCTGATACACTGTTGGGAACGTAGAACGATACAGTCACTGTGAAAAACAGTATGAAAGTTTCTAAAAAATTTAAAAGAGAACTACCATGTGATCCAAGAATCTTACTTCTGGATATTTGTTTTAGAAAACTGAAATCAGAATTTTAAATGATTTTCTGATGTTAAAGAAATAGGTGCATTCCCATGTTCACTGACATGTTTCTCTTGAGATCACTCCCTCAAGAACTCATTTGTACAAGAATCTCCATCTCATCTCTGTTTCTGGAAATGCTTACCTATGGGCACCATGTTTCCCAAAACATGTAACATTTTGTTTTTGCCATTTAGAAGCTGAGGATTAAAAAAAGACCCCTTTATTACCCTTCAGGCAAACTATTAACTGATTACATATTATTAAATGTTGAATATCTCATTATGTAGCTGATGCAATTGTTTCTATTTCTTAGCATTTTGTCTCTTCACTTTTTGGCATACACATTAATTGATGATGATAGGTCTTTATTAACAGCACATACATAATGTCCCTTTTTAAGAGAAAAACATTTATAATTATGATAAAAATAAAATAATATTCATTACATTATTTTAACTTAGGTGAAAAATAATGGTATTCATAGGGTTCAGGACATGCTACCCCAAAACATGGTACTTTGGCATTTGAGAAAACAGCAGAAAAAGAAAGTTCTCTCTGACCTTCCAGTCACTCTTCTCTGAAGCAGGTCATAAAACCTAGAAAGAATTGTTTCACTTCTCCTAAAGCAAGTCAAAAGATCCTTAATTGAGAGGTGCCCTCTCTATATCCAGAGGAAAGGAGCCTAAGACACAGAGACATCAGAATCTGAACAAATGGGCCTTGCTAAATTCTTCCCTAGTTTACCCAGTGGATCATTTCCACTTTATCCAATTATATTTTCCCGTGACAGTCCACTCTTGAACCTAAGCATAAATACACAAGTTTCCCTTTTCTTTGGGTCTGAATTTCCTTATGAAGGCTCCTGTGTCATGTAAAACTTGTATTACATACATTTGTTAACATTTTTCCCTTGCAAATTGGCCCTTTGTTGTAGGCAGCTCAGCCATTAACCTATGATGGATAAAGAAAAAGTATTCCTTTTTTCTCCTACAGTATATATCTATTAGGTGCATATATGTGCATATGTGTTTATTCATATGAATGTATTCACATATGCATACAAATAACTTATTTACTGAACATGTTTTTCAATAGTGATGAAGAGATGACAGCTTTAATATGTGGAGAAAAATATTTCTACATATATTTTACTTGTAAATCTCTCACTTTCTGGTCTGAATAATCATTTTTATATGTAAATCATCACAAGTGCAAATAAGTAAAAATTAGTTATTTGGGTGCCCTGGATTAGAATCTTCATAATATGTGTCCATGCTTGAGTGTATATGTGTTTTCCTATTAAAGAGGCATGTAATAAGATGAGAAGAAAAATAGACTAGAATCGGTGGCAACATCCTCACCCTGTCTATAAATGGACACAATATAGAAATGCACACACAGACCAATTCAGTGAAATGTCATACCATATATTTTGCCTATTCTGTATGCATATCATATTTTTTAGACCATTTTAGCTCAGCCAAACAGTTCTTTTTCCCTTTAAAAAAGATTAAACAAAGCTGCTCAAAGAAATTAATGTTCTTCATTAGTGTTAAGGTTTTAGCAGTAAATAACAGACCATTGGACTTACAGTGGCTCATTCGTTCAACATATCAAGATATTCCATTATCTCACATGGCAAAATAGCTAGAGAAAGGAAGTTTATCTTACATTCAAAACAGGTTTGTGGCAGTTCCAAGGATCATATCACACACTTCTGTCCCAAAGTGAAGCATAGAAAAAAAAAATGTGTTTTTTTTTGTTTTTTGTTTTTTTTCATTTTACACAGTGCTAGTCTCCTTTTTTGTGCGTTTTTATGTTGAAAAAGATATGTTCGGAATTTTTCCATAGAATTATGTATTAGGACTAATCCGACTTGGTCACATACTTTGTCATTTGAGACTGCAATATGTCCAAAGATAAATGGCCTAATAGGATGGGTACACACTAATAATGTTTCCTTCTCTTTGGAAGAAAAGTTTAACGTGTTGTTTTAAATATTAAATTGAAAGTAAAGAGAGTAGAGTAAAATTGTGAGAAGCATTTTATAGTTGATAAATTATGCATTCAGAGACTTAATCATTCTTCTCACCTTCCTCTCACGTAGACTTTAATCCTAGTGGCAGGTAAATATAAATAGTTAATTAGACACCTAAAACTTTCAGAAATATTCTGCTTAATATCAGTTCTGTTAGGATAAAAGATTTTGATTGCACTTTATTTCTACATTGGTAGTATGTTGAATTGCTAAGTACAGAGTTAAGCAGATTGAGAATAGTCTTCAATTTAAACATTAATGAAAATTAGAGAATGAAGCATTAACTCTAATTCCTTATCCAAATCTTATATAATTCATGAATAAATAAAGATCAATGATGGTTTTTGGAAGCAGACACCAGTTTTTTAAAATATTCTTTTATAAAATTATATCTGTGCCAAATCACATATCTGGGATTAGTTTTATTTAAAGAAATTTTGCAAAGAGTTATTTGCTTTGCTTTTCTTCTCTCTCTCTCTCTCTCTCTCTCTCTCTCTCTCTCTCTCTCTCTCTCTCTCTCTATATATATATATATATATATATATATATTTTTTTTTTTTTTTTTTTTTTTTTTTTTTTTTTCTAAGAGGCACTGCTGGGCCACGTTTTACATTAGGGAGAGACCAAGTTAGAGAATTTTTTTCAGTAAATTAATCAAAATCACAAAGTATATCATGGGTAGGGCTGATATTAAAATCTAGGCATGATTCATTCCTTCTTTTCTAATTTTCAATAAGAATCTTCACTTTTTATCACTATGTTAACAATAACACTTTTTATTTTGCTTTTAATTTGAAAGAAAAAAAGCCAAGTAATGTTTATTATTTTGTCTACTCAATCACCATTTCTCCTCTAACACTTCCTCAATATCTTCAAAGGGTTCAGGGAGTTTAAGTACAATGGTTTTAAAAGTTTGTTCCTCAGACTTTTGCATTCTTTTGCCTCCGCACAAACTGTAAGCATGTTTGTACTGCAGGTTCATAGACCACCCACCTTGACATACTGAGCCTGCATATCTGGGGAATTAGTCAGGGAATTCTTTAAGGAAAGACTGAGAACCACCATTTTAGACGATAATTTTTAAAGTAAAATTTATACTGAAATTCACTTTTAAAGGCTAATTTCAATTTTGCTTTTTTTACTGCAATTTGTGAACATTAGTTTGGATTTCATTCTCAGCGTAACTTTAACATAGGGTGAAATCTACTCTCTACCTTGAAAAAAATTAAAAGCTGTTTATTATTTTCTCCTACATTTTACAAAATGGAATAAAAGATACAAGAATATAAAGAAATTCAATAGAGAACTACTTCTTGAGTCTGCATATATAATGAAAAACACGAAGAAAGTTACTATTAATACAATAATTATACAGGCATGTGTATGCATACGTAATATATGTGTGTGCATATATTATATATAGTATATATACTATTTATATACATAATTCCTAATTATATATAAAATAATCATTATTTCTCTGGCTTATGTTGAATTTTATTTTTGCAAATGGTTATTCATTAATTACAATATACTTAAGAACACCATTTTACCTTTCATAGCCTTTATAATCGGGTTAGCTAAAAGTTGATATTTCTTACACAGTAACTTTATTACAAGATATGTAAAATTAATATTCTCTTATATGTCTTCTAACACAATTATTTGTATGTAATATAATGAATACCACAACATGAGGAAACAGAAAAATCTACTCTGCCTTCATCATTTACAGATAAGATAAACAATTTTAGTGAATTTATGTTATTTTCCCACATACCTTGAAAAGTTTTTTTTTTTTTTTTTTTTTTTTTTTTTTTTGAGGCGGAGTCTCGCTCTGTCGCCCGGACTGGAGTGCAGTGGCCGGATCTCAGCTCACTGCAAGCTCCGCCTCCCGGGTTTACGCCATTCTCCTGCCTCAGCCTCCCGAGTAGCTGGGACTACAGGCGCCCGCCACCTCGCCCGGCTAGTTTTTGTATTTTTAGTAGAGAGGGGGTTTCACTGTGTTAGCCAGGATGGTCTCGATCTCCTGACCTTGTGATCCGCCCGTCTCGGCCTCCCAAAGTGCTGGGATTACAGGCTTGAGCCACCGCGCCCGGCCCGAAAAGTTTTATTGCATTGAATGTACCTTGAGTTTCCTTTTATAAGAGAAGTTGTTTCACCCCCAACTCCACTGGGGGACAAGGGTCTTTAATGAAAAGGAATGGGACTGTGTACTGTCTATAACCAGCACACAGATGATGGGAATAGGATTGGTTATCTAACTATCACTACTAGTGGTATAATTCCAGGAAATTTGTAAGGTGGCAACTCTGGACTAATCTTTGATTTATGGATGAGTTTGGTGAAAAATGCTGCATTAAATTAGTTAAAAAAATTATAAGACCACTTTTTCTTCAAGAGCATATGGTAAGAAATATGAAAAGCATCTGATTGAAGGAGAGAGAGAAAGAGAGACAGAGAGAGCAGAAAGACAGAGTAGTGTATATGCATTAATAGAAGAATGAGAGATCAGATTTAAGAATTTCAGCATGGTTCCTTGAGCATAGAATTGGCCTAGATGTTAGAATGACCTTACAATTTAAATGTTAATAAGAATTGTCTGTAGGAAATTTTCTGCAGTTCAAATGAAGCGCTTTTTCCCCTTATTGCTATAAGCACACTTAGACAAGACCACCATTACTTTGTCAAGACTCTGTAGTTCTGGGTCTTTTAATAAAAGGATTCGGCCGGGCGCGGTGGCTCAAGCCGGTAATCCCAGCACTTTGGGAGGCCGAGACAGGCGGATCACGAGGTCAGGAGATCGAGACCATCCTGGCTAACACGGTGAAACCCCGTCTCTACTAAAAAAATACAAAAAAAATTAGCCGGGCGAGGTGGCGGGCGCCTGTAGTCCCAGCTACTCGGGAGGCTGAGGCAGGAGAATGGCGTGAACCTGGGAGGCGGAGCTTGCAGTGAGCTGAGATCCGGCCACAGCACTCCAGCCTGGGCGGCAGAGCGAGACTCTGTCTCAAAAAAAAAAAAAAAAAAAAAAAAAAAAAAAAAATAAATAAATAAATAAATAAATAAAAGGATTCTAAAATGCCTATCATACATGTTATAGTAGAAATGAGGTCACAAATGCAGCACCATTATATTGATAGTTACTCTAAAGCTAGATGTGCTTAATTTGGTGTCCATTGCAGGTCTTCAAAAAAACCCATTAACAGACAAAGTGTTTATATATACAATGGACATTTTTTCTGGGGAAAAAAGCCATGTTTTACTAATATGATAGATTCAACAATGAGTAATATAAAAGCATGTTATCTGAAGACTATTTACCCAATTTTATGCCAACATGTTTTAAATTTTGTTCTATGAATGTCCAGCCTCAGAATCCCCTGTATTGTTTGCTTATAATGTAGATTTATGCCCTAATCTCCCATTTAATTGGTCATAATTTTGACATATGAGGCTAGAATCCACAGTTTAATAAACTATTCAAATATTTTCATGCATAAGAAATATTGAATACTACATGAAAGTAAAGTTAGTCTTCCTATACTTTGCATCAATTTCTACCCTCTGACAACAGAATATTTTAAAATGGTACTAGCTTCTATTCCACACGAATTTGAGCTAAATGTGATACTCATTTGGTGCTAACCTGTTTACTGTTTATGTCAAGCAACCAGAGTTAGACAAAAGTCACTAACATTGTCTTGTATGTTTGATAAGTGGAAATGCAGTCAAACTTATGCAAAGTTCCATACATTTTGTATTGATTGGTACTTACTATGGGAATAATTTATCCCTTAAAAAAATCAGTAATTTAAGAAACAGAGCTCTGCAATGCTAATCTTTCATTCACAAAAATTAATAATACTTCTAAAGACATACCAGGACATATTTTGCTTAGGTACTTCATACAATAAATTTCTTAAAGAGGTTACAGTGGATAGAAAATGTGACTGGCTGACCAGGTGCTGTGGCTCATGCCTGTAATCCCAGCAATTGGCAGGTGGATCATGAGGTCAAGGGATGGAGACCATCCTGGCCAACATGGTAAAACCCCATCTCTGCTAAGAATATAAAAAAAAAATTAGCTGGGCGTGGTGGTGCACACCTGTAGTCCCAGCTACTCAGGAGACTGAGGCAGGAGAATCACTTGAACCCGGGAGGCGGAGGTTGCAGTGAGCTGAGATCATGCCACTGCACTCTATCCAGCTTGGAGACAGAGTGAGACTGCGTGTCAAAAAAAAAAAAAAAAAAAAAAAAAAAAAAATATATATATATATATATATATATATATATATATATACACACACACACACACACACATATATATATATGGAAAAATGTTTTTGCAATATTTATTGACATCAAGTAGACTGGTTCTGAGGGAATAAGTTGGTGACTAAAAATGTAATGATCTATAAATAAGAGTAATGTTGTATAAGTGGACTGGAGACCATTTCATGTATACATAGGAAAGACAAGAGGCTTCAGTCAAAATTGTTTCTCTTGTGTTGCACCCATTATTATTGCTGTATATTTGAAACGACCCTAGGAACATTCGTTAGCTGATTATTTTTAGACCAAATGAATGTTTGTTCTGTTTTGCTTTAATATGTTTGTGTCTCTTGGAACACTATCTAATTATCATTTAGAAATTAGGAAAATCAACTAAAGAAATCATTTTTATTTGCAATATTTTGTATTATATTTTGTCCTTAGATTTATTCGACATTAAATTAAAATCACACTGAAGAATATTGTTTTATTTATAGATGGACTTAAATAAATTCATTAAAAAAATTTTATTCCATACCACTCTAAACTCATCTGTAATTTATTTGTAAGACAGGTACTGTAAATTGCCAGTTCTGATATGTAAAGAGACTGAAACCTTTATTGTATGACTTTTAAGGTAGTAATTCTCTCCATCACCTAAAATTCCTCTCACTATGCTCTAAATTCCTGAAGTTTACAAGTCTTATTTAACAAAAATTTGACACACTCTCAAAAGGAAATATGTAACATCAAAAATAAACATTTACTTAAATATTTGAAGAATTTTATGAGTAGTTTTTGAGCTCATATTACATTAACAAAGAGAAAAATAACAATATCCTGGAAAGCTAAATGGGACGAGGTCTGGAATAAAAGTAGCAAGAGTTGGGCTTTCTTTAAAAACTGAACATTGATTTCCCCAAATACTAAATGTGAGTCAGAATAGAACCTGTTGAAATTATTTATCAAATTTAAGAATAAATGAGTTATTGATTCTAAGTAGCTGTTCAAATTTACAACTTTTAGCAGCAGCATCTATATCACGGGTTGTCAAACTTTTTCTGAAAAGGGACCAGATAATTACTTTAGTTTTTGTAAGTGTTTCAGTCACTGTCACAACATGTCTCACAGCTGCTAAACACTGGCATGGTAACGTAAAATCAGATGTAGACAATATGTAATTGAATGAATTTGGCTGTGTTCCAATAAAACTTTATTTACAAAATGGTAGTGGGCAAGATTTGATCTGTGGCCCGTAGTTTGCTGATCTCTGAACTAGATGAGATCTTGAAGATAACTACATGATAACTTGTTAGTGAATCAGTATGTATAAAAATAAATATAAAGGAGTTAGTATTAACATTTAAAGAGACCTCTATTAGCTCTTTCACTCCTCTGTTTTTGGACCTGTCTCACTCAATCATTTCCGTCATAAATTGTATTTCTTCACTTCTGGAAGAGTCAGAAAACACGCACACATATGTATAGGAATGAGCATCAAATAGTTGAAATATATATATATATATATATATATTCATATAACAGAAGTTGTTGAATGTAATAATAAGAATAATCTTGAATTCAGTAAGCTAGAATAATAGAACACATTTATTGTGGCTAAGCAATATAAGGATAATATAAAATCTAATAAGTGGTTAATACACCGAATTGTACAGGTTACATAAAAGAAGGCATGACTTAAAACAACATTTGTGAATATATACATATATTCACAAATTTTAAAAGCATAAGAAAACTTTGAAACTGTACTTAAAACCTACTCAATTTTACTCTCATTATTTACATTACTTTTGCTTTTCAGATCATTAATCTTTCTTTAAAAAGCTGTAACCATTTTTCTAATACAAATAATTGATGTAAGTAACACACCTATGCACTTGAAATTGTATTGTGAGAAATAAACAAATAGATTCTCAAATTCAAGAATCTGTAAAATTCAGAGGTTATCAATGCTGATATTACATTTTTGATTGCTGATTCATTTATTGCATTACTTCAATCTGATTAGTTACTCTGAAATTTTTGCCAACTCAGTTGTTACTCATCTTAGTAATAACTTCTGCTAAAATCATTTCCTTGTTGAGAGTAAATTCCCTTTTCAGAAGAACGGTCCGTTAGGGGTACAAAATTTAAAATGTATTTTTAAAATATAGTAGAACTGCTAAAAGTAGGTGATGAATGATGTGCACTTATAATAATAAAATGATTTCTATTAAAGCTGAATTTTTTCACAAGACATACATTACAACATACACTACAAATAAGAATGATGGAAGGACATAAATAAATAAATGATTACTATGTTTTATTTCTAGGAAAGAGATGATTAAATATTTTACACTTTTAGGGTTGAAATTATTTAAGATTGTACTTTTAAAATCCAGTTTACTTTTATCTGAGCTTAAGGAGATGAAAAATATTGGTGTTCTTTTTTTCTGAAAGGTGCTTTAAAATAATATCTCCTGTAAAATTATAAAAATATATAATTAGTATTAGAAATGTAATTAAATATACTATTGGATGGTATCTTGATAATTTTTGTGAGATTATTAGTACTATTGGACTTTCATTTCTTAGATTAGTCTTTATTTCCTTTATTTAGATAAACATCTATTTAATAGCTTTACTCTATATTTGAAGGGGAAACTTCTTTTTTTTTTTTTTTTTTTTTTTTGAGACGGAGTCTCGCTCTGTCGCCGGGGCTGGAGTGCAGTGGCCGGATCTCAGCTCACTGCAAGCTCCGCCTCCCGGGTTTACGCCATTCTCCTGCCTCAGCCTCCCAAGTAGCTGGGACTACAGGCGCCTGCCACTGAAGGGGAAACTTCTTAACCAAATATCTCCTGTTGAAAATGTTGGTCTTTGAAAGTATTAAGTTAGTTCTTTCCTACCTCCTAGTCTATATATCCTCACTCAGAGGAACACCACACACACACACACACCCACACACACACACACAGACACACATTATCTCTGTATCTCACACACACACACCTCCTTCTGTCTTTTTGTTTTTTTCATCCCTCAATACCATCATATAACTTTCTGGCTCTCCAGTGCCTTGTACTTGCTTTATTATTCCTTCTGGGAATATCATGCTCCAGCTTCTCACCGGTGTTCTTCTTATCCTGGTCATACTTGAAGAACAATACATCTCCAAGTAGTGTTACAATTCAATGTAGCTATTGAATTTATCATCAGAAGGAAAAACAAGAAAACAAATATTTATTATTCCCTCCACAAAACATGCATGGAGGTGTCATTGAAAATCCACTAATTTTTACCACCTTTCTTTAGTCAGATCAACTTTCTTCCTGGATTATTAAAATGCCCTACAAGCTGACTGTCTTGCTTCTAACATTGCTCCCTGTTGTAAGTTGAATTGTATCCCCCAAATAGTATGTTCAAGTCCTAACCCTTGATGTGGGTACATGTGAATGTGACCTTATTTACAAATAGTGTCCTCGTAGAAGTAATCAAGTTAAAATGAGTTTATACTGGAATAGCGTGGGCCTTAATGCAGTGATTGTTGTCCTCATGTGACTCAGGAAATTGGGACACAGACACAAAGAGAAAACAATGTCATGTGAAGACAGAGGCAGAGGCTGGAATGACAGATGTATAAGCCAACAACCTCAAGAGCGCCGGCAATTACCAGAAGCTTAGAGTTAGGGATGGATCATCATCTGAAGATCAGAGAAATCTAGTCCTGACCTGTCAACATGTTGATTTCAGACTACTAGACTCCAGAAATGTGAGATAAAAAATACTTAATATTTTAAGTTAAAAAATTTGTGGTAATTTGTTCCTGTAGCCCGAGCAAACTAACAAGCTCACTTTCAGTTCAATTTCATGGAAGAATAGAATAATCTTTTGATCCCATAACACAACCTCTCACTCAGGAGAACTCTGAGTGATTTTAAAAAGACACACCAAATATTGTCCCTTTTATGTTCAAAATGATCCAGTATTTCTATGTCATTCTTAAAATAAAAACGAATATATTATAGTGTTTACAGGCTTATATTTGATCTGGTCCTCCATAAGTCTCCTGTCTTGATTTCATATTTCCTGCTGTGCTAACTGTTTTAAGCAACTAGCCCTATTATTCCTAAAATAGAGCTGAAATTTCATTTTCAGGCATTAAAACTGTGCATTCCCTTGGTCTGGATTTTTTTACCTCAGATGCTCCCATGTGTGACTCCCTTACTTCAATCATTGTGCAGATTTCACTATTTCTTTCTATCCTATTTTGATCAAATTTATGGCACTCAAAAATTTCATGAACTTTAATAATTTGTTTTTGTTCATTATTTATTATCTCTTCCTGCTGGAACATGTTTTTAAAGTCACTTCAATTTTCCTTCTCTGTTTCAGGACTGCTCCATTTAATACAGTAGCCACTAGTCACATGTGGCTATGGAACTGGTGGATACACATTTATTATGAGCTTGGCATGTAAAGTATGCACCTTGTTTCAAAATATTCATGTGAAAATGATGTTAAATATGACATTAATATTTATTTATTGATTACATACGAAATTATAATATTTTGGATAATATGGTTATATATAAATAATTTTAACTGTATTTAACTCTTTTAAATGTGCCTTCTGGAAAATTTTAAACTACATATGTATTTCATAATTCTGGAGTGCATTAAATTTTTACTGGAAGAGTGTTGATCTAAATAAGCCTGATAATAACAGGTAAGGGAGAGAGATTAATGCTAAATGATTGCTAATATGCTCATGCTTTCTGGGAAACACATACACTTTATGAAGGAGTTTCTGTATGTACATTTTTAAGGTAAACAGTATACTATTTCATACTGATTTCGATAATGAAGTCAATTAGAAAGCACATCTTTGGCTGGGCACTGTGGCTCAGGCCTGTAATCCCAGCACTTTGGGAGACCGAGGTGGATGGATCACGAGGTCAGGAGATTGATCCTGGCTAACATGGTGAAACCCCGTCTCTGTTAAAAATACAAAAAATTAGCCCGGCATGATGGTGGGTGCCTGTAGTCCCAGCTACTTGGGAGGCTGAGGTAGGAGAATGATGTGAACCCGGTAGGTGGAGCTTGCAGTGAGCCATGATTGCGCCACTGCACTCCAGCTTGGGTGTTGGGTGACAGGGCCAGACTCTGACTCAAAAAAAAAAAAAAAAAAAAGAAAGCACGTATTTATTAGAAATTGCTATTTTGTGATTCCAGTTTTGCAAATTGAAGTAGAGTAAGTATGTAAAAAATAAATATATGAAAAATGTATATTGCCCAAAACAAAACACATAGTTATAAAATTTTATCTTTATTTCAAAAGTAATGCTTTTATGTATACTAACATTTATACAATCTTGTATTAGATCACTAATGTAGTTTTAAAGTGTGTGTAGTACTTGAGTTGAGCTTTTTATTATCTGATAAATTAGAATATTACTACATCTTAAAAGGCAAGAAAAAAAGTTTAGTTTATTATATGAATGGAAAGAGAAATAAATTTCTTGCGTTATTTATATTTATTTTATTGTAAGAACATAACATAAGATCTACTGTCTTGATTTTTAAGTTAACATAGTGTTATTAACTACAGGCACCATGTTGTATAGCAGATCTCTAGGACTTACTGATTTTGCATTACTGAAATGTCACACTTATGGATAAGCAACTTTCCATTCTCCTCTTAATATGGTTTGAATTTGTATCCCAACCCAAATCTCATGTGGAACCTCTAATTCCCAATGATGGAGGATAAGCCTACTGTGAGGCGAATAGATCATGGGGACAGA
The DNA here is from genome assembly GCF_007565055.1 of Rhinopithecus roxellana. Taxonomy (NCBI): domain Eukaryota; kingdom Metazoa; phylum Chordata; class Mammalia; order Primates; family Cercopithecidae; genus Rhinopithecus; species Rhinopithecus roxellana. Next base: position 81,591,048 of record NC_044566.1, on the reverse strand, counting down.
TTTCCCCCTTGCTGTTCTTGTGATAGTGTGTGAGTTCTTATGAGTTCCAGTTGTTTAAAACTGTTAGGCAGGCCAGGCACGGTGGCTCACGCCTGTAATCCCAGCACTTTGGGAGGATGAGGCAGACGGATCAAGAGGTCAGGAGATTGAGACCTTCCTGGCTAACATGGTGAAACCCCATCTCTACTAAAAATACAAACAAATTAGCCAAGCGTGGTGGTGGGCGCCTGTAGTCCCAGCCACTAGGGAGGCTGAGGCAGGAGACTGGCGTGAACTCGGGTAGCGGAGCTTACAGTGAGCTGAGATCGCACCACCGCACTCCAGCCTGGGCCACAGAGCAAGACTCCATCTCAAAAACAAACCAGCAAACAAAAAAAAACTGTTAGGCAGCTTGCTTTTCTCTCCCTCTCCCTCTCCCTCTCCTGCCTCAGCCGTGTAGAACGTGCCTACTTCCCTTCACCATCCACCATGAATGTAAGTTTCCTGGGGCCTCCTCAGCCATGCTTCCTCTACAGCCTGCAGAACAGTGAGGCTATTAAACCTCTTTTTTATATATTACCCAGTCTCAGGTATTTCTATATAGCAATGCAAGAATTGACTAATACAGAAAATTGGTACCTAGGAGTGAAGCATTGCTATAAAAATAGCTGAAAATGTGGAAGCCGCTTTGGAACTGGGTAATGGACAGAGATTAGAATAGTGTGGTAGACTTGGAGGAAGACAGGAAGATGAAGGAAAATTTTGGACTTCCTAGAGACTTGTTGAATGGCTGTGACCAAAATATTCATAGTGAAATGGAAATATTGATAGTGAAGTCCAGGCTGAGGAGATCTCAGACAGAGATGAAGAACTTATTGGGGACTATAGTAAAAGTCACTCTTGCTACGCTTTAGCAAAGAGACTGGTGACATTGTGCCCCTGCTCTAGGGATCTGTGGAACTTTGAACTTGAGAGAGATGATTTAGGGTATCTGGTGGAAGAAATTTCTAAGCAGGAGGGCATTCAAGAAGTGGCCTGGATACTTGCAACAGCATATGCTCATGTGCATGAGCAAAGAGATTATCTGAAACTGATACTTATATTTAAAATGCAAACAGAGAATAAAAGTTTGGAAAATGTGCAGCCTGATCATGTGGGGAAAAAAAAAAATCTGTGGAGGAATTCAAGCAGGCCTGCAAAAATTTGCATAAGTAAAGAGGAGTCAAATGTTAATAGTCGAGACAATGGGGAAAATGGCTCAAAGGCATTTCAGAGATCTTACAGCAACTACTATCACAGTCCCAGAGGTCTAGGAGGGAAGAAGGGTGTCCCAGGCAGGGCCCAGGGCCTGCTGCCCTTCACAACACTGGGACACTTCTGCCTGTGTTCCAGCTGTTCCAGGTCCAGACACTACTAGAAGGGCTCCAGATATGTCTCAGGCTACTGGTCCAAAGGGTGCAAGCTGTAAGTTTTGACATTTTCCATGTAGTGCTAAGGCTGCAGGTGTGCAGAGGGCAAGAATTGAGACTTGGGTGTCTCTGCCTAGATTTCAAAGGATATATGGAAAGGTCTGGATGTTGAGGAAGATGTTTGCTGCAGGAGTGGAGCCCTCATGGAGAACCTCTACTAGGACAGTGCAGAAGGGAAATGTGGGGTTGGAGCCCCGACACAGAGTCTCCTCTGGGGCACTGTCTAGTGAAGCTATGGAAAGAGGGCTACCATTTTCCAGAGCCCCAGATGGTAGATCCACTGACAGCTTGCATCTGGAAAAGCCACAGGTACTCAATACCAGACTGTGAAAGCAGCTGTGGGGCTGTTCCCTGCAGGGCTACAGGGGTAGAGCTTCCCAAGGTCTTGGAAGCCCACCCCTTGCATCAGTGTTGCTTGAATATGAGATATAAAGTCAAAGGAGACTATTTTGGTGCTTTAAGATTTAATGACTACCCTCCTGGGTTTTGGACTTGAATAGGGCCTGTAGACACAATCTTTTGGCCAATTAATACCTCTTCAAAAGGGAATATTTACATATTACCTAGATCCCTATAGTGTCTTAGAAATAACTAGCTTGTTTTACATTTTACAGGCCACTAAGCAGAAGAGAATTACCTTGTCTCAAATGAGTCTTTGTACAGTGGACTTTTTGCTAATGCTGAAATGAGTTAAGTCATAGGGGACCGTTGAGAAGGGGTGATTGTATTTTGCAATGTGAAAAGGATATAAGATTTGGGAGGAGTGGTGGGGTGGGGGAATTATATGGTTTGGAATGATATGAGATTTGGGAGGAGTGGTGGAGAAATTTTATGGTTTGGATTTGTGTCGCTGACCAAATCTTATGTTCAATTGTAATTCCCAGTGCTGGAGGAGGGGACTGGTGGGAGGTGATTGGATCATGAAGGCAGATTTCCTTCTTGTTGTTCTTGTGAAGATCTGGTTGTTTAAAAGTGTATAGTATCTCCCCCTTCTCTCTCTTCCTTTTGCTCTGGCCACGTAAGATGTGCCTGCTTCCCCTCCACCTTCCACCATTAATGTAAGTTTACTGATGCTTCCCCAGCCATGCTTTCTGTACAGCTTGAGGAACCACTAACTAATTAAACCTTTTTTCTTTATAAATTACCCAGTCCCAGGTATTCCTTTATAGCAGTGCAAGAACAGACTACACCCTCCTCTATGGCCCTGGCAACTACTATTCTAATCTCTGTGTCTATGAGTTTGACTATATTAGATACTTCATATACATTAATAACACAGTGTTTGTTCTTCTGTGACTGACTTATTTCACTTAGCCTACTGTCCTCGAGTTTCATCCATGTTGCTCAATATTGCAGAATATTCTTTTTTTTTAAATTGGATATTGCATTCCAAAGAAGACGAAAAAATGGCCAAGAGGTATGTGAAAAGATAATCAGTGTCATTAATCATCAGGCATATACAAATAGAAACCACAATGAGATAATACCACAACCTTGTTAGGATGGCTATTATTAATAAAAAATAAAGTTAAGTATTGGGGAGAATGGGGAGAAACTGGGACCCCTGTACTGTTAATGGAAATGGTGCAGCTTTATAGAAAACAGCATGGAGGTTCCTCAAAAACTAAAAGTAAAACTGCCTTATGATCCAGCAAGCCTACTTCTGGATATCTATCTAAAAGAACCGAAATCTTAATCTTGAAGAGATTTTTAGCACTGCTGTGTTCATTGCAACATTATTTACACTAGCTAAGCTATGAAAACAAACTAAATATTCATTAATTGACAGAAAGATAAAGAGTTATATTTGGAACAATAGGAATTAAACCTTTTTTATATTTACATTTCCTAAACGAATGCACTGAGATAAAGAATGCCTTAGTTTTGTTGATATCAAGCTACATGGAGCCATACTACAACATGTACCTTAACACGAGACTGACTACCAGTTAGAGGTGAAGACTGTTGTCCTTTACCAAAATTTATTTCTCCCATATTATATTAGAGAATTATAACTGGAGATATAGCCATCTAATAAGGCTGTTTCCCAGCCTGTTTACTGTATGATGTGGGCACAAAACTAATTTGTTGATAATAAAGTGAGTACAATTATATGTGAAAAAAGTAAATAAATAAAATAAAAAATAAAAAAAACAATTATATATGAAAATTTTGGGTCTGACCCTGAAAACATGAGTTACTCTTTCCCCCATGTTGTGCTTCCCTTTTCACAGCCATGAAAGTGGACAATGGGAATTCCGGCTTTGGGACATCAGACAAGGCTTGTTTTCACTAAACTAACTGGACACTTGTCATTCATAAATTGACAATATATGTATAGGATTGTTACTAGACAAGGTGTTTTGTTTTATTGATCTGTATGTTAATTCTTACACCAATTTCACATTGTCTTTATTAGAGTTGCTTTATAGAAAGTCTCAATATCAGGTATGAGTACTTAATATTTGTTGTTTTTCATCATTGTACTGGATATTTGCATTTTTTAATTTTCCCATTTAAATGTTGAAATCAGATTGTCAATTTCTGACAAAATCATCAACTGGAAATGTGGTTTAAAGTATGTAAAATCTATAAATCAACTTGGGACCACATAAAATGATAAAATAATAAAATTTTTGATTCGTAAAGGCAACATATATCTTCATATATTTGTTTTTTTCTCAATTTTGCCATCAATTTTTATAGATTTTAGTATACACATTTTTCTCATAACCTATTTAATTATACCTAAACATTTCATATTTTGTTCTATTGTGAATTATGTCATTTTAAAATTTTAATATCCTGTTGCTCATTACTGTCCTCACATGTAAATTATTTTGCATATTGGCATGAAAAGTATTGATACTCTAAACTCACTTATTATTTGTAGTAATCCATTGTATAGTCTTCAGTTTTCTAGTCATTATGCTAGTCACATATAAAATACACAAATATGATACAATTATATTTCTGTTTTTTCAAAGTCTGTACTTTTTATTTCCTTTCCTTGTTTTATTGTATTTCCCAACATATCCAAAAATGTTCAATAAAAGAGATGATTCTACACCTTTGCCTTGATCAATCCAGTGAGAATGTATTCAGTCTTTTGCCATTATGTAAGATGTTAGGTATAAGTTTCTCACATATAGACTTTATCAGATTGAATAAATTTTATATTCTTTGGTAGTTTAGAGTTTGTAGTTAAATTTTGTATGTAATTTGGTAATATTTGACCAAGGAATTTTGCTTATGTGCTTATAAATGTACAGTGCTTTTTTTTCCTTAATTTTTAAGTCTGGTTTTGATCTCTGTACAATTTTAATTTCAGAAGTTAAATTAGAAAGGGTCCCTGACTTTGATGTTTTAAAAATTATTGTGTAGAATTTCCATTATTTGTTTATAATTATTTGTTAATCTCATATTTATTCATTTATTTTTTCAGTGATTTATCAAAATCATTGATATATATACAAATAATATGTATAATGTATCTACAAATATATATTATATACACACACAGATGGAAAGGGAAAGAGAGGAAGAAAGAAATACTGCAAGGTTGATTGCATTTTATATAAATGTTGCAATGCAATGTCACCAATCAATGTTTTAAAAATGTTGCCAAATAGTATAAGAAAAAATACTATTATATGCTCTGTTACTTAATCTTATCTACTTAGTGCTTTTTATTTGTTTAAGATTTAAAAACAGTAAATTCTATATGAAATTACACATACAATAAACAATATTTGCTGAAAGATTTGTCATCTCTGGATGTAGTAGCAGAAAAGAAATCTACTTCAACTGGGTTGGTGTTAGGCATAATATAACTTCTTAATTTGGAAATGTTGCACTAAAATTAAATTGAGAAAACTTTAAAAAATAAATGAACACATTTTTGGTTGAAAATTTTAGTGAAGGCACTTAATATTTTATATACTGAGAAAAAGAAGTACTTAAGTTTTCTCTTCATTTTGTTAGTTTTCTATTCCTGCTCTAATAAATTATCACTGAGTGACTTGGAACAACACAAATTATAATCTTACAGTTCAGAATGTCAGATGTCATACATGGGTCTTTCTGCACAGAAATCAAGATGTCAGTAGGGCTGAGTTAATTTCCTGTGGACCTGTAAGAGAATCCACTTTCTTGCCTGCTCCAGCTTCTAGAAGTCACTTGTTTGTTGTTGTTGTCGTTGTTGTTATTTTGTTTTGTTTGACGCATGAGTGCCTTCTGCCATCTTCAGAGCCAGCAACATTGAGCCAAGTCCTTCTGATAATGCTAATTCTAACTCTGTCATCCTATTCTCTGATTTGCTTTCAAAAATGTGTGTAATTACCTTGGGCCCACCCAGATAATCTGGAATAATCCCCCTATTTTAAGGTCAGCAAAGTAACAACCTTAATTCTATCTGTAACTTTGATTCCCCTTTGCCATATATAAAAATACACACGTTTTAGGAACTAAGATGTAGATAACTTGGGAGCTCATATTTTCGTCTTACTAAAAGATTAAATCATAAATGGATAAATAATTTTAAAATTAAAATGATCACAGAAATAATAGGAAAAAAGCTATGTAAAACTCAAAAGAGTAAAAAAAAAAAGGAGTACTGCAATGATACAATAAGTGGAAGAGGAACAGAGAAGATGATTCTGTAGAGAAGGGTAACAGAAAAGAGGAGCAGACTTCACTCTAAATATTATGATAGAGTGAGAAACATTTCAAAATATGTTACAGTGTATCTGAAGATTGAATATATATTAATGAATATACTGCTACTTTTGATGATGATAATGATAATTGAGAAGTAAATGCTAACTTAAATAATAGTGATGGATGACTTAATTGACTCATGTAAATTATGTTATTCTTAATGAATTTATAATTATCACATTTTTCTATTATATTTCTATTAATAAGATTCTGCATATGTGCACTATATTGGAACTGTGGGTTTCATGTTTCATACTTTCTTTACTTCATCCTTTACAAATTACATGGAAACAGGAAAATAAAAGCATATTCTAAAATTTCTTTTTATATGTTTAAGCAGAAGAAACAACACCTTAGAATGTCCTTAAAACGGACTTTCTCCAAATTATCTAACTTGAACAAATCACTTAGCCTTTTCCAGTCCCTGCTATTGTATCTGTGAACATGGGAATAGCATAGTAAATTAACCCTCAATCAGTGACATCCCAGCAAGAAACATAGAACATACTCAAACTCAGTAATTGAAAGAGAGTTTAAGAAATTTTTGTTGTGATTAGAGTATAGCAAACTCAAAAGTTTCTATGACACGTAATTGGGAGTGGAGGGATGAGTAGATAAGGGAATATTCATACATACAGCTATGCCTAAAGGGACCAAATGACTCAGTTAACTTGGCCCTGAACAAATCTTTGAGTGAAGAGGGCCACCTGATAGGAATTCAGGAATTGCACCTTTGAGTCCAGGGTCACAGTCAGCTCTTAATAGGTGGGGAAACATATGAGCCTGACCTCACTCTCCACCTTCTCTTCAGTTGCCACAGGTACTCATTGCTTCCAATACTTAATAATTATGTGACCTTAACAATTTACCCAACTTCCTTGTGATCTTAATTTCTTTAATAATATGTTTATTTTGAGCTTTAAATGTATTCATATCTGCAACTTTATTAAAACTGTGATTGGTCCTTAATAAAACTCAGGAATTGCTGATTGCAATTATTATTAGAAACATTATCATCACACGTCTCTTGGTTATAGGGAATTGATTCAGAACACATCATTGGCATGTTTAGGGCATTAGATTGGAGAAAGGAGAGGTAAATAAATAGAAATAAAATAGTTTATTCAATATTGAGTAGTTAATATATGTCAGGAATTTTGTAGGCATTGTAAATAGTTAACGACACCGGGTACACTGGTAAATTAAAATTCAAGATGGTATATGGCCGAGTTGAACTGTGAACAAAGGCAGTTAAACTGGAATGTAAAATAATCAATTTTGTATTTTTCTAAGATAGCTGCAGAAACAGCTTATATGATGAATATAATGAAGGACAGAGTGACTTGGAAAATCGGTTAGCAAAATATATGACAGGCAAATCACATTCCTCTGTAACAAGAGGACAAATCATTGGCTATCACCAATCTGAGAGCGAACATCTGAAGGAAGGCATCAGAAAAAATTTAATCAAAGCACAAGTGTCATACATTTTTAAAGTATAGTTCTTCCTTCAGAATTATTAAAGCTCTTCTTTTGCCTTGAGAATTTCACACAAAATGAATTCATAAGAAGAATAAGGTATAATTCTTAGTTTCTTTTGTGAGCTATATTGATAGGGAGGATTCATTTATACTGCCAATGCATTATTTCACAAATCTCTCATTTGAACATTTCCAGTAGAATAGAAAGTTTAAATTAACTATATTGTTACTTAAAAATGAATTTGATTAATATGTGCTATCTTTAGAGTCTTAAAGGATCTGTATAGTTTCACATAAGAAAGATGGTCCTTGAGACTTAAAAAAAAAAAAAAATGTAATCAAGTAGAGGGTGAAATTCTTTGTGCCTCACTCTTCACTTGGTTTCTGCATTTTGTATGCGAAAACCAGCTCACATACATCCATGTAACAGAGGGCTTATAAAAGAGTATATAATGCAAAGAATCCTATTTCTTGGAAGGTTGTATGTGGTTGTTTGTCAAAAGTTATAATGCCGTTAAAGAGAAACACATTGTATAGCACAATACAAATTATTATGATGCAGTGTGGAATAATGAAAAAAGAGGTAGCTTGGATATAATCAGCCTGAGTTTTAGTCTTTCCTGAGGCTTCAGGGATTTAACATAGTCGTTTACTTATGAGGATCCTAAAGCTAGACGGTGGAATTTGAATCATGTTTCCACAACACATGCCTATATGTGACAAACATGAGCAAGTTATTTTTCCTGATTTCATCTCAGTTTTCTCATCAATAAAATTGTCACGATGAGCATTTAATATAAAACACAGTAAGACTTCTTTTTAAAAATATTTAGTAAGTGCCTGTCAAGGTTGCTTTCATTATTGTAATTATTAATATAAATATTTTAGTATCCTATTTAGAAGTTTAAGTTATGGAGGCCTCCTCCCCTCCACAGATGCTCTCTCTCTCCATCACGGACTGCCTTTGTTTTCTTAGACAAGTCACGTAACCCTTAAGCAATGTGTCTTCATTGTGAAGTGAATATAAAGGGATTCCTAATATTTAATATCTTCACAACTGTCAAATTATCTAGTGATTAGAAAAGAAAAAAAACACAACCTCTTTGCTATCAGTGTTGCTGGTATTTTAAGAGGAACTTGTGAAGAAGCTGTAATGCTCCCTGAAGTTGGCAAATCTGCTGGGACTTGACTTTCTACTCAAAGTAAATTCTGAGGCTCTGGTCGTCTGTGGCACGTTATTCATCGCCTGATGGATGACTCAATGTTTAAATGGTAAGGTCATTGTACGCACACATACATGCACACAAGCACACACACACTATAGAGCCACAATTAATTTGTTTTGCAGACTTGGGGTATTTTGTAGTTTTTTTTTTTTTTTTTTTTTTTTTTTGTAGTGAAGCTGTGGTATTAAAACTGAAAAGTTAAAGGTAAAATGTAACAGTTTGTCACAATTACGTTTCATATTGGCAGGTGTTCTGAACTTTCTGTTTGATAACTAGACATATAAATTTCAGTTCTTAAAGCTTTGCAGCCAATTTAAGGGCTCATTTATTTCACTGACAGCAAGATGTATGTGCAGCCTAACATACTGGATGTCTGGGGCCAAAATCGGCACTTCGTTGCTTGCTTGTCTCACAGGGAGTAAATAGTAGCAATTTTTCAGCATAGGCATGCTAGCACAAGGTGTTTAGCAAATAAATGAGCATAAGATGACCTGTGGTGTCCTGAAATTACTAAAATTCATGAATAATAAAATGATCTATAGATTGTTAGCAGAGGGCTACGGCACAGGCTAATTTGCAGCCAGTGAAGCTTTACAGGATAATTTATAACTTTTGAAAATTTAATGACTTCATCAATTTTTACCTATTTTTTACCAATATAATCTCCTGAATACCACTTTCAGCTATGATTTCCTCATAAGAAAATATCTAAGTCACCTACATGTTTAGGTTATTAAAATTAAGGTGGCTTTATTTATTTAGATTTCTTGATTGTTTTATATAATTCTGACAATAATAAGGAATAAAATTTGAGTGGGTTTTTGTGTGTTTTTTTAATAAGAAAATTTGTACAGAACAAATATTTAACGATTCTATGAATAGAACTTTGCTATGACATACTACTTAGGTAGTTTGTTGCTATAATTTTGGAGCATATTATTTCACTTTTGACAATTACATTTTTTATGTTAAATTCAAGCTGCAACACCAAATCATTTTTTCTTTGCAAACATCATGAAAAAAAATTACTTAAAAATAGAAATATATACGCACTCTTACACTAAACACTACTTGGGTAATATTTTTTAGTTCTTTTAAAACTATAAATAATACTTGAGTTTTAGCTTTATGTTCACCTTCTAAAGACATATGATTTCTTTAAAATTCCAGGATGTGCCACTATGTGTGTTTTGTTTCACAATATATTTACATTTTATAGTTAAGTGCCTTAGATCAGTTATTAGATTGCATATAGATTACGGCTTTATGAGTCTATTCATTATTTTTATTTTCTGAATTTTCTGGTGGCTAAAACTTTTATATCATGGTCACAAATATGAATAATACAATTTTTATAGACAGAATGTTGTATAGACTTTTCTCAATAATGTAGAATTTATTCATGAAGGTAAATCTGGTTATGATGTGGAGCAAAGAGTATTTTTCTACACTGTCTAAACAGGTTAGACAGCACATAAAGTGATATAGGCATTATCAAAATGGAACATGTATATAAAGCAATGAAACCATTCTAATCTGTGATACACAAAAAAGTTGAGTGTAATTTGAAATGTTTGCAGTTGTATTTAGAATAGTGATACTACATAACTGTGGTATGTTGGTGTGTAGACGTACAGTTTATACTGTACATATTTTTAATGACAAGTATTTGTTTTTCTGAATTGCTCTTACCTTTTCTACTAGCATTTAATATAATGGAAGGAACATAAGAAATAAAGTAGTCCAGGCCAGGCGAGGTGGCTCATGCCTGTAATCCCAGCACTTTGGGAGGCCGAGTCTGGTGGATCACGAGGTCAGAGATCGAGACCATCCTGACCAACATGGTGAAACCTGTCTCCACTAAAAATACAAGAAATTAGCTGGGTGTGGTGGTGGGTGCCTGTAGTCCCAGCTACTCGGGAGGCTGAGACAGGAAATGGTGTGAACCTGGGAGGCAGAGCTTGCAGTGAGCAGAGATCGTGGCACTGCACTCCAACCTGGGCGACAGAGCTAGAAAGAAAGAGAGACAGAGAGAAAATGAGAGAAAGAGAAGGAAGGAAGGAAGGAAGGAAGGAAGGAAGGAAGGAAGGAAGGAAGGAAGGAAGGAAGGAAGGGAGGGGAGTCCAAATGTCTTGTTTATTTTCTTGCCATTGCATTCCCTGGATCTCAGTTTTCTTATCCATAAACATGACATACTAATAAAAGTCATCATGACAATCTTGGCTTTTGTGAGTACCATACAGTGCATGAGATAGCCTAAAGTACTCCAATTATAATTCCCATAAAACAAAGAGACTACTGGCTAAGTGAAGCATTCAAAAATAATTATGCTGCAAATATGTCAACAAATTGTGAAAACAGAGAGGAAGAGAGAGGAAATGTTTAACCTGTTTAGAGATAGAGCAATCTATTTTAAAGTGAATTATCCTAGATTATATTTAATAACTTATTTTTCCATTTGCCAAAAGTTATTCAGTGTAAATATGACTTGTCAGAAAGAGATTTTAGAGTCAAGAGGATCAGAGTGAATTATTGACAGTCCAAAACTGAGTGTGGATATTTACTTGCCTTTAGCTTATTTTCTTCGTAGACAAACTGAGCTATTTTAAGTTTCTGAGTTGAGATGGACAAATAAATGTGATATGTAATTGAACAAGTAATATATATTGAGAAATGTATTCTACAGGAGAAATGAACTTGCCAGTATAATAAAATAAAAAACTTTGGTGAAAAAGAAACACTATCACCATCAATTTGACCAGTTTAACATAAATTAAACATAGTTTGGTATATGGGAACTCTTACTTAAATCCTCACCTGTTTTTCCTATTGGCAATTTTTCATTTTCTTTCTTTTATTGTCTCGTTAATTTCCATTATTATTTTAAATATTGCTGTGAATAGTGAAAAATAGATAACAAATTGAGAGTCAGAAAGGGAAGAGCAACTAGAAACAGAGAATAGGGTCAATCAGAGAGCTCTCATTCCATTTATTGCCTCTCAGTCTTTTTTATCTTGTCTTTATTAATTTTTTTTTATAGCTGAACGTACCTTCCCATTATCAAACCTTAGCTTCACTACCAAAAAGGGGACTGTGCTTACTTCTTGTATTTCAAATCTTAGGGGAAATTTTGGTTTGTTTGGCTTGGATGATATATTTACCCTGTGGCTACTGGGCAGGGTACTGTAATTGCAGGATACTAGTCCTTAATTAGCAGTAAATGATACAGAGTCCAAGGGAAGACTGACACAGGTTTCATTGTTTACCAAATCTGTCCAATTCATCTACTTTCTATCAGGATGAATAATTATCCAGGATCTTTCAGGCCTTCTCCTGGAATGTAAAATGTATTTATTTTAGAAATTTTCGTGTATTTCACAGTCCAAATCTCCTTGAACTAGAGATTTTCTAGAATGTTGAAGATTAGACATCCTTTTGATATAGTTGAAGTTTTTCTGTAATCATACTACAACAGATTTTACCTCATGAAATTTTTTGGTAGAAGGCCTATGCTAAATAACCTGCTTAGTCATTATCTATAAAACCAACATCTCTGTATGTAAAGGCTCTCACATCTGAACCACTAGGTAGAATAGATCTATTTAGCTATCCCAAGGGCAGAGGCTAATCCTGTAGACTTGGCAATGACTTCCAAGAAGTAGACAACTAAAGGCCAGAGTGCTGGCATGACTCACCAGCCTGGGAGTTGCCATTTTCTTCCATGTTGTGTCTCATTTGAGAACAAATTCTTATTGGTCAAGTATGCAAAGTAATTGGAGATGGGAACGCCTGTCTATAGTTCTTAAATGTTATAATATTTCCATTCTGATTTGTATAACACATTTAATTTTTAACATATGCCCTGAATTTCAACATTTCAACTGGGGGTAATTTAGTTTAAAAAAAAATATATATATATATATATACACACACACACACACACACATACACATATATATTATATATAAACATAAATGCTTGGCCATCTAGAATAGGTGAATAAAGACACGTTTATAAAACTGCATGTCTTTGTTGATATTGTAACCTCTCTTATTTTTCTTACAGTAACTTTAAAAAGTGAGAATATTAATGTTCTCATATTCTGACTCCCTTAAATATCCATTGTTGATGGGCATGAGGTCAAAATAACAAGGGATCAAAAATATGGTCGAAGTCCTGAAAGATAATATCAATATTGTAATTTTCCAAAACCTGAAGTTTGCTGAAGGTACCCTTATCTTATGTTGGCCCAAGTTCCACATTTTAAGTTTAGTAATTATTACTAAATAACATTTAGTAATTCACCATGATATTTTCAGTTAGTAACTTCTGTTTTAGCTATGATTAGTTTATTTTAAAAGTGGAAATCATAATACAAAATCCATGTGCAAATCCAGTAGAAAAGGGAAAAATTGTAGTCAGGCCTTGTTGAAAACAGGGAACAGGAATTTATATGCCCCAGAGCTTCACGATCTTTCTGTGAAAGATTTAAGGTTGACCTTCACTTTTGCCACTGGAGGAAAAGGTGACATTATTTTCTTGGTTTCAATTTGAGGGCTATCTAAAATAGGACCCTTCTTTAGTAGCCATTTAACTTCCAACATAATTGTGTCCTTGTAAACTCTTGGTGTTGTTATATTTATTTTTATACAAAATTGCCTTTTAGAGTCTCAAAATGTCATGCCTCAGAAATGATATGTTTATTAGTTGCTGATTATTAATTCTAGTAATAGATTTGCACTAAATTACCACCGTAAACAGAAGATGAGGATGTGATATGTTAACAGGGAAACTGGGATAATTCATTTAGCAATTTACTACTTAAAAACAAAACAAAAGAACTCTGTTGGTTATATGTTTCATACCTTCATATACATTGCTTTTTAAGTTAAGGTATGTGTCTTTCCCCTCATGATCTCTGAGTTCCCACTGACCTTATCTCTTTTATTTTAAAAAGTATTTTTATTAGCTAGTTGATGAACACATAATTTTTAAAGAGTTCTCATTCTAATTTTATGAATATTCAATAAAATATATTATATTTCCAAATGCTACTAATTATTTTAGCAAATTACTTTAAGCTTATGTATACATTTTTATGTGAGAGCAATTTAATAAGCTAATGCTCACATAAACATAAGTTAATGTGCATACGTAAAATTATAAAAGTTGCAACATAACATTCATTGCTATTTTAAAAAATATGCATTTACAGCTCCTATATTTTTGTCATCTGATAAAGGCTTGTATTATAGCAACATCTGAAGATATATAACAAATAGTGCTAAAATAAAGAACAATTTTGGGGTCCCATTTTGAGCTATTCAAATTAACATCTCTTTGGAAACCATCAATTATAAATCATATAAAGATAGTCATGAATTACCTTGAGTTTCCCTATCTGCAGGATTAGCTATTTTTGGCCTCCCCTCAAAATAATTATTTAATTTAAAACTCCAGAGTTTGTCAACTTCTGTTACTCTTTAAACAGGTTACTTATGTGCCAAGATACCAATCTCCTTAGTTTTCCCATCTCTGCAGGCCCTGGGCTGGTTCCTTGATGTGTGTAAGAAAGTATTTCAGTTTTCCACAGCCTGGTATATAAACATTATTATTTTCTATGTATAATCCGCTTCTTACCACACCTCCTGCTCAGAAAAAAACGAAAAAAAAGATGTTGAGGATTACCTTTTTAAGCTATGTGTAAATTGAGTGACACTGAGAAACAATTTTGCTAAGCTGGCAAAAATGGTGTCACAGGATTGACAAGGAGGGAGAAGAATCCATCAGTCTGTCTGGAGATTATGGTCCCTTTTTCCACATCTACGTGTTTATTTCTAAGAGAAGGTATTTATAAGCAGTTGCAGAGTTAAAGCAGGTTAAATTTAATGGTTTTTACATTTTGACTGACACTTATTTTGTACACAACAAATATTCTTTTCCTTATCCTGCCATTTTAAGTAAAATATGTTGTATTTGGTTTGGAAGGTTTAGTGGTTTCTTTGAGGACAGGTGATATCTTGGTGCAGTTCGTGGGTGGAAGAAAGGCCAGTAAAAATTATCATATGTAAGCGCCATTTAAATTCTCTCTACTCTGCAAGTTGAGGGGAGATAATGAATCATTTATTCACCAGATTAAACCTAAGATTTGCAACATGGAACTTTCTCTAAGTGAGGCTGGATCCCACTTTTTTGCCCTTTAAAAATGTCTTGGATATATTTACAGAGCTTTTATTTTTAATCTAGGAAAATTTGAAATTTAAAACTTTCACCAATTTTCTGGCTTATTGATGAATCTTTGGGTTAATTATTTCCCTTTGACAAGCTGCATTGATAACTTCACCTATGAAAAGAATATTCATAAATGCTGGATAATCATAATAATTGAAATAAACCAATGAATTACACTTAGAAAATTTAGCAATGTTCTTGGAATTATTCTTAGGAACACCCAATTGCCTTCATGCTGATTAACCATACGAGCGACATGCAGGTACCAAAAAGTACTTTTTAAAAGTTTTTATCTTGTTTGAAAGTAAGTAAATGATAGAGATGCAAAGTGAGTATGCATGGCAATTCTTTCAGTCACAGGGTTCAGTGATTTGTCCCACAAAAAAATATGGTGTTTACATCCCTTTGTCCTCCAGTTAGTCTTCTTCAGTGAAATTAACTTATGCATACCTCTAAATGACTCCTTGCATTTTAAATTATACCTGATGTTTGGAAAACAGAAGTTTGTCCTACCTTTTTGTTGTTGTTGTGGTTGAGACAAAGTCTTGCCCTGTCAACCAGGATGGTGGGCAGTGGTGCAATCTCAGTTCATTGAGATCTCCATGTCCTGGGCTCAAGGGATCCTCCCACCTCAGCCTCCCCAGCTTCTAGGACTACATGGGTGCACCACCATGCCCAGAAAATTTTTTTTTTTTTTTTTTTGTAGAGATGGGATTTCACCATGTTGTCTAGGCTGGTCTCAAACTTCTGAACTCAAGGGATCTGCCTGCTTCAGCTTCCTAAAGTGCTGGGATTACAGGTATGAGCCACCATAATGTCCTAACTTTGACAAGTTGTCATTTGCTATCTATTCAACTACTTTCCTTTTCTCTGGCATAGGGCCAAAAGCTCCAAGCATAAACGTTCCTCTTTATTGATCGTAACAGAGGAGTTATGCTTCTATTTGTAAATCTTTATATTCTCATTCCTGAAGTCTCCATGTGTTTTTTCTCTCCAGGCTGGGAATGAAGCAGTGACATCATGTCACACTTCCCTTGAAAGGTGGTAACAATATAGTCATGACTGTTTAACTTAAGTGCACTTTTCTCAAATCTTCAGCAACCATCTTTCTATAGCCAAGAGAAAGGTGATGACGTGGGTGAACATGTCAGTTTCTTACTCTACCCTGAACATTATAGCACCTTCCTTTTGAATCAGTTACCTTGGTACTTTGTACCTGTTTATTTTTTTTCAAGGCTGTGGCCTTAGTGAAAGTGAGAATGAAATCTCTACACATGTAAAATGATAAATTATACCACATGCCTTAATATGCTATTAATATTTAAAGGTCATTGTAATGAATTACATGTAGTTTTATAAAACTTTCACCATTCCCTCCTTTCTTAAATTTCTCATTTCTCAAGCATAAAAGAAAAAAAAAAAAAAGATTTTGACCTTGAGATTACAGCACCATATGTTACAGAAATAAAAGCAGCTTTTACAGTGTAGCTGGTAGCCTCTTCCTGAAGTAACCCATGTCCAATCACTCCTTAATACAGGAGTGAAAGAGCCTGGCCTCCATGTTTCAATTCAAAACAGCTGTAAAAAACCATTCCAGCTGCAGAACATAGAGGCAAGTTGAGGGCTTTTGTGAGACCTTTTCACAGTTCACATCCAATCTCTGGCCAATCCTGAGTCTTCCCTTTGCTGTCCTCAGAGAGAGAAATCCTAAATTGACTCTCTAATCAACCTCCTGTATGTTACGCCTCTCACTTGCTTCTTCGAGAGCCCAAACAGTGGCATACAGTCAGTGATCACAAAATACAAACCGTACAATACTCGCAGATGAGGTTAAAGAAAATCTTTAAATGATTTGAGAAGGACTCTGAGAATATCAATCAGAATGGGTACTAAGGGAAAGCAAATCACTGTACCATCTTTGTTAAAAGTTTAAAATGTATCATTTTCTTTAAAAAGTATACTGAAAACAAGCATAAACAACGTAATATGTGAAATGTTATGATAGAATATATGGTCCTAAATTTCAGTAGTTATTTCAATGCAATATAAGTGAGAATATATTCTCTGTCATGAAGATATTTAAAGTAGTAACACAGCTTTGGAAGTCAAAATTGACTGTATTTACATAAAAAAACACTCAAAACCATAACATGTTACAAGTGAATACATGATGATTTTAATGTATAAAAACACAAAAATAACATCCATATCTTGGATCACCCAAAGTAAAAGGATTTCAGAAAGAAAAAAAAAAATCACTGTTGCCTATAAAATTTTTCCTTGCTTCATGATGTTTTCTTTTCTTGAAATATGTTTGCAGTTCTAGGTTTATATATTTCATGAATAGATGAATAGAGGTACATCCTTTAAAAACGAATAGCTCTTGGGCCAGGTGTGGTGGTTCATGTCCGTAATCCCAGCACTTTGGGAGGCCGAGACGTGAGGACAACTTGAGGTTAGGAGTTTGAGACCAGCCTGGCCAACATGGTGAAACTCCGTCTCTATTAAAAATACAAAAATTAGCAGGTTGTGGTGGCACAGGCCTGTAATCCCAGCTACTCAGGAGGCTGAGGCAGGAGAATCACTTGAACCCGGGAGGCAGAGGTTGCAGTGAACTAAGAGTACACCACTGCACCCCAGCCTGGGCAAAGAGCAAGACTCCATCTCAAAAAAATAAAAATAAAACAGCCTCTACTTTTGCTCATTAATGTTATGAGCCCAAGTTTTAAGATACAAATATATATAAATTAAAATTAATACAATAGCTTAAACTTCACCTGTTTACCAAGCTTACATTACCTGTGGTGCCCTTTTTAGAACTGACAAAATGTGCTGAGACTAGAGGAAGCAAATTATTGCCTATTTCACTCTCCGTCCCCAGTCCTTCTCATTGATACCTTCAATAAAACAACTCTGATGAAAGCCAATCTACTAAGAGAGCTTGCAAAAATGATATAAATGAAGCAGACTATACATACATATACACATTTAAATGCATCTAATTTATAAAATAGAATGAACAAACAGCTAATAGAAGTTTCTTAGAATAAATAAAATAAGATGTAAATGGTATAGCATAAAGTAACTTATTTAAATTGATGACTTCTATTACTGTATTACTCTACAGTAGTACAGTAATACTCCACTCCTCCTGGTAGATAGTTTAACCACTACTACCCACCAGGTGACCAACACGAACAAATATCTGCTTCACTCCCATCTTGCTTTTTCTGTATGTTTTCGTATTTCAGTTAATTTCCAAAAGACCTAGTCCTTATTATCTTAGAAAAATTGATAATTATTTCAGCTGACCTTGAATATTATAGCCTTTATGTTTAAAGTCCTTGACTCATCCAAATTGTGAGCTAACACTTTTCAGTTACTTTCTACTCTGTGGACCTAAATGAAATGTTAAGGTGTTGAAATACAAACCCACCTGATAGGAATTATTTTAAGTTTACTTTAGACGCAATGCAATGAAAAGATAATTAGAAATAAATGGGATTTCCTAGGAAGCCATTTCATTTTTAAAGTGACCTTAGAAAAACATTTCCACCTTTCTGACTTAAAAAATCCTTTTTGCATGAAGTAATACAGTAACCGTTCTCTCTACTTCAAAGGAATACTGTAATAATTGAATGAAACATTGGGAACTCCATTAGTCAAGTTTCTCCAGAGAAACAGAACAAACAAGATGAATAAATAGATTAAGGATAGAAATATGTATAGATATAGATATAGATGATATAGATATATGAGAGATAATTCATTATGAAAATTTTCTCATGCAATTATGGAGGCTGAGAAGTCTCATGGCAGGCTGTCTGCAAGCTGGAAACCCTGGAATGCCAGTAGTGTGGTACAGTCTAAATCCAAAAGCCTCAGGATCAGGGAAGCCCACAGTGTAACTCTCAATACATTGCCCAAGGTTTGAGAACCAACCAAGAGTTGGAGGAGGAGGCACTGGTGTGAGTTCCAGGGTTCAAAGGCCAGAAAGCCTGGAGTTCTGATCTTCAAGGGTAGGAGAAGGGTTTCCCAGCTCCAAAAGAGACAGAGATAAAAATTCCCCTTTCCTCCTCTTTTTTGTTCTATCTCGACCCCTAGGAATTGGCTGGTGCCTACCCACATTCAGGGTGAATCTCCCCAGCTCAGTCCACCAATTCACATATGAATCTCCTCCGTGAACACCCTCACAGATACACGGAAATAATGCTCTACTAGTTTTCTAGGTATTCCTTAACCCAGTCAAGTTGACACTTAAAATTAACCATCAGAGAGACCAAGAGGCTTAAGTACTATACATTATTTGCCAATTCAGTATATGATCATGACTACTGATGCTCAGAATCATTTAAATATATCTGACAGAAAACTCTGGGAAACCTTTTATTAACATTAGCAAGGCTTAATTAATTCTATAGAAATCAAGTGGCTTTACAACCTTCCTTTCAACTTGCTCTCCTCCCACCAAAGAGAAATAAATACACAGGATAGCACAGCTCTAGCAATATGGGTTTTTGTTTGTTTGCTGTGTTTGAAATTTTTAATTAATTTAAGCTTGCTGAAATTTAATTTACAGAAATAATACATCTCTTTTCCATTACATGTTCTCCTCTTAAAAATGTTTGTTGGCCATATGTGGTGGCTCAAGCTTATAATCCCAGCACTTTAGGAGGTCGAGGTGAGAGGACTGCTTGAGACCAGGAGTTTGAGATCAGCCTGGGCAACTTAGTGAGACCCCATCTCCAAAAAAAAAAAAAATTGGATGGGCATGGTGCATAGGTGCATGTTGTGGTCCCAGCTACTTGGGAGGGTACAGTGCCAGGACTGCTTGAGCCCAGGAGATTAAGGCTGCCATGAGCCATGATTGCACCACTGCACTCCAGCCTGGGTAACAGAATGAAATGAGACCCTGTCTCAAACAATAGCAACAACAATAGCATAGCTAAAAATATAGAAAAGAAAAATAATTACTTGTAGAATCAATGATAGAAATTTATATCTAAGAGAATGATGCATTTTATGAGCTCAGTTGATCAATTTATTTTTCTTTCAATTTTTAAATCAATAAAATTAGAGTGTATTATAAATAGAAGTAAAATCTGATAGTATTCTTATGACTTGTATTTTGTGATATGTAAGAATTCACAAATGTAAATTAGAAATAATTTTGGAAATAAAGTTAAATGGCAAACACCTACACACTAAATTTTGCTTTGAGATCACATATATAATATAAAAAGAAAAAAGAAATACATGGATAAGAAAAAATTTGAAGAAAAAGTATTATTTCTAACAACTACTGTAATACATTGAGATCTGAAAAGTGCATGAGAAACATTGTAAAAAGAAAGAGCTTATGGTAAAACAGAAAACAGAGAGGCAAAACTTGTTCTGGTCCTGCCAAGTATATACATGCTCATACTAGTGTTTAGTATTTTTCAGTAAGAACTTTGACTTTGCCTGATATTTCCTCATACTCAGATTCAGGTTTTTCATTTTAGGTAAGTATATTAGGTTGTGGTGGTGTCTTCAGGTTTCTTTCTCCATTGTAAAGTTAGTTTTTCCTTTGCAATTAGCAAGTACTAGAAAATACTGGAGAATATGTAAGTATCTTGGTATTCTTCACATTTTAACCAATGGTTTTAGTATCCATTGATGATAGGAATTAATCAATAAGTCATTTTCATGAAAGTTGCAAAATAGTGATTTTCTAACTCCAGTATTGCCTTAATTTTTGTTGGCATGTTACTCTAAAGAAGTACTAATTTCATTATTTTAATTAAAGAGTCTTTGTATTATGTGCTAAGATTTCAGAGATTACTCAACCCTCGTAACTTTTCTGTTTAGTGCATGTGTTTAGGCTCATTTGGAGCTCAAAATAGTTCTGATAGAATTTTATCGCAATTTTCTACTTACAAGTGATTTGAGGTCTATGATCTTTATGTTTTTTTTATTTATGAATGATCAGGTAGCTTTTGTATAGACCTAATAGTTCTTTTTTTTTTTAATGTAGCTATTTTGGAAAATGCATGGAATGATTTTGGTTTCTGACTGCTACTTTCTACAGGTTATAAAAAATAAAAATATTTTAAAATACTATTAAAATCCTGGTTTCCAAATGACTATCTTATTTCTGATAAGTTTATATGAATATTTGGACTAAACATTGAAAGCAATCTAAAAAATAAATTATATAAATAGTGTTTTATAAAATTTTAAAAAAGCAGGAAGTGAAATTGAATTTTATCAACTATTCTGAGCAATCATCAAAATAATTATACATTTAATATGCTAATGTAATGGATTATATTGCAATGTTTTCTAAAATTGAATCTTACTTGAATTACTCAGCTAACATTTATTTGAGGTGTTTACCGTTTTGCTCTAAGTGCCTGGAATTTCTCCTTATTCACATTGTATTTGCCAGAATTTAGTATGGCAGTTTATTTTTATATTTGAAAACCAACTGTAATTTTAAGTCTTTTCCTTGCCCTTGAAAAAAATAGATAATATCTATATGGTTCTTCCTAATTGTTGGAAAAAAAGCAAAACTTCACTTGTGAAACGGCAGTCACCCATTTAGCTTTGTGTTTACTTGTTTCCTTTGCCTAATTATCTAACTTTCTTTCATCAATATTTCATGTGCAAATTATCATTTCTTACTGAACAAAATTTGGTTGTTTTTACTTTTTTAACATATATTCAATTTCATTAAAGTTATCAAATGTATTAGCTGAGGATATTCACAGAATTTGACTTTTTGTCGATCTCTGCTTTTTTTTTTTTTTTTTTTTTTTTTTTTTTTGAGACGGAGTCTCGCTCTGTTGCCCAGGCTGGAGTGCAGTGGCCGGATCTCAGCTCACTGCAACCTCCACCTCCCGGGTTCACGCCATTCTCCTGCCTCAGCCTCCCAAGTAGCTGGGACTACAGGCGCCCGCCACGTCGCCCGGCTAGTTTTTTGTATTTTTAGTAGAGACGGGGTTTCACCATGTTAGCCAGGATGGTCTCGATCTCCTGACCTCGTGATCCGCCCGTCTCGGCCTCCCAAAGTGCTGGGATTACAGGCTTGAGCCACCGCACCCGGCCCGATCTCTGCTTTATTTTATACTATTTCTAATTCATTATGCTATAAAGTGGTTGTTTTGCCCATTCTTTTGTCAGCATTCTTATTAATATCAAATGAGGGAGAAAGAAAGACAAGGAATCTTAAAGGTATTCATGTACTTTTAAAATACATTGTTTTTTCATAATTTTATTTTTATGTTACACTTTTTTCTAGTTTATTAGGGTATATCCTAAATCAATATATTAATGGCAAATTATCAAATAATATATAAATTTTTTGTGTTCAAGCTTGCTGCATCAGAAACCCTTCTACAACTTTTCTCTCAAATTTTGAATTGTTGTATTTACATTTTTATTTCTTTATTAGAGAGTAAGTTCAAGTTATTCCCAACACTTTATAGGAATCAAATACTGTTTGATTTTCAATAAAAAATTTTTAGTCAATGAAAACATAGATAAGTCAAATGACTTTTATTTTCTAAGATCCCAGAGCCAGTAGCATGGATGATAGTGTACACAGAGGCAGCCTCAATAAAGATATATCTCTATGTGATTGTTTTCTTTTGAGGCGATTGCCAATAACTTTTATGGCTGCAAGCTGCTTTTTAAAATAATATAGCTAGATTTACAAGATAGATTTACAATATAGCAAGATATTGTAATGCCAATAGCCTTTCTGACAAATGACACTGGTACAACTGGATATCCATAGGCAAAGGAATAAATTTGAAACCTACCTCATGCCATCAGTGATTTCAATATACAAACTGAAACTATGAAACTTTTAGAATACAAAATAATTATAAATATTTGTGATCTTGGATTAAGAAATAGTTTTTCAGAGATGGTTCCAAAGCACAAGTAACGAAAGAAAAAATATAAATTGAATTCAAAATTAAAACTCATTTGTGTTTCAAAGGACACTATCAAAAAAGTGTGAAGACAATCCACATAATAGGTCAAATCATATCTGACAATCATCTAGTATCCAGAATATCTTACTACTCAATCATAAAAACAAATTGCAGAATTTTTAAAAAAACAAATTGCAAAATATTTGAATAGACATATTGGCATGGACGATATACCCAATAACATTGAAAGCATCTGAAATCATATGTTCATATTAACATTTGTATATGGCTCTTCATAGCAGCATTATTCCCAATAGCTAATATTAGCCAAGAGCTGAGAGAAGGAGAATGGAGAACAAATGGTACCTGGTAAAGTACTTCTTTTTGGTGTGATGAAAACGTTCTAAAATAGAAAATGGTGATGGTTGCACAATCGGTGAATATATCAAAAGTTCTAAAAATGCTGAAACTCACTAAAATGTATACTTTAAAAGGTAAATTTCTTTTCTTTACTTTTCTTTTGTTTTTTTTGTTTTGTTTTGTTTTTGTTTTTGAAGTGGAGTCTCACTCCAGACTGGAGTGCAATGGTGCGATCTTGGCTCACTACAACCTCCACCTTCCAGGTTCAAGGGATTCTCCTGCCTAAGTCTCCCAAGTAGCTGGGGCTACAGGTGCGTGCCACCATGCCTAGCTAATTTTTTGTAATTTTAGTAGAGACAAGGTTTCACCGTGTTAGCCAGGATGGTCTTGACCTCCTGATTTCGTGGTCCGCCCATCTCGGCCTCCCAAAGTGCTGGGATTACAGGCGTGATCATATATGAATTTAAAATGTGGGAAAATATAGAATTTTGTGTGTGTGTGTGTGCACATATATGTGTATGACTGCTAAAAGATCTGCAACCTAGAAATCCGATCACTATCACTTGGAATCACTACCTGCAGATGTTTGTGGAAGTTGTGGAAACTGAGATTTCAAAGTGAAGTATAAAGAAAACGTGTGGAGGTTTTAGGTACAGACTTTGAAAAACATCCACACTTAATAGGGAAAAGAAGGAAAAAGAAGCAAGAAAACTTTCTGTGAGAAACCCTACATGACGTTTCACCATAGACACCTATATGTGTAACCCGCCCTGAGCACTAGTCAGTATGAAAGGTGCCCTTCTTTTGTAATCCAAATGGTCATCTCGAACTCCTCAATGTGACCTTATTAATAGTACACACTTAGGTTAATCATTTATTCATCTTATGATTCTCTTAATTTGTCAACATAAATCTGCAGTCCATTTTCTATGTGTGTTCTAAGTAGTGTTCTAGCCACTAAAAATCCAGGATTCAAAGAAAAAAATCTCTCCCTTTCATGGAGGTTACATAGCAGTGAGGGTGGCAAGCCATATATAAATGTATATAAAAGAGTCTACAGTGTTTCAGGTGGTCATTAATGTTATGAAGAAAAATAAAAAGCGGAATATGGATAAGGATACTGGGGTCATAATGGGAGGCTAAGGTTTTCGTTTACTTTTGAATTTACCTTCAAAAAAAGGGTGTAATTTTAAATATAGATATCAAAGGAGGTCTAACTAGAATGATATATTTGAGTAAAGACCTGAAGGTCATAATGGTGCAAGACCAATGAGTTTTTTGGGGAAAGACTTTTTTTTTTTTTCAGGCACAAGAACAGAATGGTATAAATGCCTTGAGGCAGAAACATTCATCTAACAAATCATAACTTGGAATAAAAACACTCTGCTTTGTATAATCTAATGCAATATGCTCAATCAATTAATCTTCAAAGTACTGTATTATCATACTTTATTTGCACTTGGGTGAATCCATGGTTTGTGGTTCATGTATCATCAGACATAGCTTTTTAAGGGGCAGTTTTCAGATTATCAAATGAAATT
This sequence comes from Rhinopithecus roxellana, assembly GCF_007565055.1. Taxonomy (NCBI): domain Eukaryota; kingdom Metazoa; phylum Chordata; class Mammalia; order Primates; family Cercopithecidae; genus Rhinopithecus; species Rhinopithecus roxellana. The sequence goes on along the minus strand of NC_044566.1, from coordinate 81,566,120 downwards.
ATACATGGCTTTTGTGTGTTGTATACTGCTGTATGCTCACATATTCAATTTCTCTAAGCATTAATGATTATTGAAAGTCTAGGTACTTTTCATAGGTTCTCTCACAAGTTTTATTTTTTTCCCTCTCTGGAGGAGTAACAGGTATTTGTGATATGAGCCTTATTGCATAATCCTTATTTATAACAATGGTATAACAATTTTGTGGCATTCTTTGTCATCAATAATATTACACAATACGATTTAAAAATGAACTTCATTTATACATTTATATTGAAATATAAGCAATTGATAATATATGAATTAAGCATATTGAATTAGTATTTTTATTAATCTAAACAACATATTACCTGTCTTTGCTTGCATTCTTCATGATTTAATGTAATTCAATATAACATTATGGAAAATATAAGGATAATGCTGTTTTCACAAATTATTTCTCTTCTAGTGTTCAGTAATAGCAACATTAACTTTTTGCAGTTTTGACAGCTACATTAGGCAGTGAGTAGCTTATCTACAGCAAACTACAAAGGTAAAAATCATAAAGTAATTTGCTACCACTGAATAGTTTTTAAGTTGTTTGCTTTTATATGTAAAATTAATTAAACAAACAAGATTGAAAGTTGACACACTATGGGTTTTATTTCTTTTGCCTAATGTAGCATATTATTTGTATCTAAAAATAATACTCTGTTGTAATTTCCTTTTATTTTCTCCTTTTAAAATATCTGAAAGTTTAGTTAACTACATCTGGCATTAAGTGATTTTTCCCCTAGTAATGTGTTCTGTTTACAGACCTGATACTTTCATATATCATATAAAACTCAGTTTGTCATAACTAAACCAGAAATATTTTGCTATAATAAAAATGCTATGTACAGTTTGAATTTTTGCAGACATTAAAAAGAATAAAAATGAAGCTAGTTGTAAGACATAAATTGCTTGCATAAGAAACTTGAAGGTGCTATTGATGCAGAGAGAGAAAAATAATTTTCTATGGCAGGTGTTCCACTGATACTTGCATTGGTTAAACATAATTTATTCATATATCATTCTTTCATCATACTTCATGATGATAAACACATTTAGGGTAGAATGCCATAAATAATTATACATTTTAAAGGAAACTGAATTTACTGCTTTGTATTATGGCAACGTTTCATCTGCTTAAATATTGTTTTGTAAAAAGTACATGGCTTTTGTTAACAAAAGCCCTAATGATTAGTTGTTGAAATCACTTACGATTGTTGAGGTTGTGGTAGATATCCTAAAAATATTTTGTTAGCTCATATGAAAGATGAATGCATCTATAAGAACTATCATGTTATCTTCTAAATTCATATGATTTTGTTTCTGATGCTTTATAAATATCCTTAGGATTATTAATTTAAGTTCCAGCTACTGAATAAATGGCATTTAATAGCTGTGTGGAGAAAAACATATGCTTAATTAGTAGAAAAAATAAGCAAAAATGTTTACTATTAGGAGATAATAATTCAGTTAGTTCTATATTGCTTGGGCAGCTCTTCAAAAATAAGAAAATAACTTATTTTACCAGAAAACAAAATGTAGAAATCCAAAATTTATTTTTTTTTGAGTTATTAACATAGTGGGTTATTCCCCTAGTGAGTAACTAAATTTAGTTGGATAGCATTTAATATCTACTTTTACTCAAAAGTTTTCCAAGTAAACTTTTAAAAAGCCTTTATGTAAATCATTTAATATCATTTTAGTAATGCTAATAATTTTACTTTTTAACTTGCATTATATTGCCACTAGGTGGAACCAGTAAACTTTATTATTTCTTCTAATACATTTTTGTCCTATATGTATATACTGATAATCTCTTCAACTAAAAATTCTAGAAATATTTCAATACTCAAATCCCTCAACTCTGTGATAGGCATCAAAAACTAATTATCAATCTAACAATACTGAGACGAAATACTTGAGCAAAATAAACAACAAATATCATCAACACAAAAAAAAATGAGTAATTTAAAGATATCAATAAAGAATATGCAGTTTTTGAACAATGAAGAGAAAAAAATCAAAATTAGAAACTGTACTGACCTATTTATTTATCAATATTAAATTACATCTTGGTAGAAATATGTTAAATGTACCAAAATAGATATATACCAATTTCTTGACTTACTAATATTTATTGGGAATCATTAAATCTTAGATCAAACGTATTTTGAATGTTTCCATATAAACATTATTGCTGGTGACCAACATAATCAGGTCGTTTATAATTTCCATTTGTGTTGGCACTTTATTTCTCATATTAATGTTTTTGTCTGGACCTCAGTAAAGGACTAAATAAAGAAGGGATTAACAAATAGAGAATGCATGGTGGTCACATAATAAACTTTTACTGCCTTCACTTAGAGACTTGATTATTTTTCAATACATCTAACCCGCAGAATTAGAAAGCACTAGTTGATAATATGTTCTATAAAAGAAAGAAGCAAGTAAGAGAAGTGATAGGATAGTTAGAAAGTGGCATTCTTGAATGTTTCTATAACTTCACTTGGAAGGTCTGGAAATTGAGGCTTAAAATGTTTGGTAGTTTTCACCAAAACAACTACCTTTTAGAGCTGGTTTCTTATATAAGATACCATGCTCTTAATCTCTATGCAAAAGAAAAGCATGACTGGAATGTAGCATATAAGGAACAAGTGAAAAGCAATGAACCAGAAAACAAAAGCTTAGCTTATTAAAGGCCTTGAATGGCATGTAAAATTTTTTCCAGTATTGATGATAATTGTAGCCACTGTAATTGATAAGGTAATGTGGGGAATATGAAGACTAAGAATAGAAGAAAAAAAGGACAGATGACAAAAAAGCAGCATCTGTATTCATTTGCTAAAGCTGCCTGAACAGAGGACCACAAACTGGATATCTTAAAACAACAGGAAAGTATGTCTTACATGCCTGAAAACTGTAGGTTTCAAATCAGGGTTGGCAGGACCATAGTCCTATCGAGACTTTGAATACATCCTTCCTTGTGTTTTCCTACCTTTTGGTTGTGGCCAGAAATCCTTGCCATTTTCCTTTCCTTGCAAATGCATTGGTCTTGTCTCTACTTCTAAGGTCACATTGATAGTGGCAGGAGGCAGACAAATGCCTAGGCAGATAGGGGCAGGTCCTTGCTGAAACCCCACCTCCAAGCCGAAGACAGTTTAAAGCCTGAAAGCCAAGCTACAGATCTGTGGACTGGATTGAAAGCCTGTCTTTTAATTTGGTGTGCTTTCCTCTGATTGATCTCCACCCTTCACTTATTTTACATATACCTACCCTCCGGTATTTGGTTTTCTACACTGCCATACCCACTTTTGAGTGGTGCCTATGCTTTAGCCTTTCTTTGCATATTCACAAAACAATCAGTACACACTCCCCAATTCTGAGCCCATAAAAGCACTGTCGCCACATCCTATCTCCAGTAACAGCTGTTCCATTGCTCAATATGAAAGAAAGGGCAGTGCGATCTGAGCCAGCCCCAGGGCCACAGGCCGAGGCGGGGCAAGGGCATTGCCAGCTGAGTGTCTCTAGCTGGCAAAAGTGACAGAGAAATATCCTGCATCAACATAACCCTCTTCCCATTGTCTTACCTCTGTGTTTGTCTGTGTCTGTGTCTAAATCACCGCCCTTTTATTAGGACATCTGCCGTATTTCATTGGGACCCATTCTAACAACCTCAAGTTGATTAATTGCAAATATCTTATTTCAAAATAAATCACGTTCACAGTTTCTGGGTGTCAGGAATTCTACATATTTTGGGGAGATATAATTCAAATTATAAAACTATGGTCATTGTGCTTCTACACCAAAATACCTGAGACTGGGTAATTTATAAGGAGCAGAAATTTATTTTCTCACAGTTCTGGACATTGGGAAGTCCAAGATCAAGTCACCAGGCTGTTCAGTGTCTGGTAGAAGCCTGTTCCTTATAGATGACAATATCTAGATATCCTCATATGGTGGAAATGATAAAAGCAGAAAAAGGAGAAAGATATTATGTCCTGTCGTGGTGAAAGAGTGAGCAGAAGGGACAAAAAAGGAGACAGCTCCCAGGAATTTCCATGATAAAGATGCTAATCCCATTCATGAAGTCTCTGTAGTCATGACTTAATCACCTTCTAAAGTTCCCACCTGTTTCACATCGATGATTAAGTTTAAACATATGAATTTTGGAGAACATATTCAGACCACAGAAACCATATTTAAACAGAGTACTCAGGAAATACTACCTATACATCTAATGGAAGAGTCTACTAAAAATGCAGTTTTGATCAAGTTTGTTAATGGCACAGATTTTTAAGTAAGAGTAGGACTGAAGAAATTCTGTTAAACTTAGCAGCAAATACGTTGGTGATGTTAGCAAAAGCCATTTTAAGAAACATAGTAAGGCCTGGCGCGGTGGCTCAAGCCTGTAATCCCAGCACGTTGGGAGGCCGAGACGGGCGGATCAGGAGGTCAGGAGATCGAGACCATCCTGGCTAACCCGGTGAAACCCCGTCTCTACTAAAAAATACAAAAAGCTAGCCGGGCGAGGTGGCGGGCGCCTGTAGTCCCAGCTACTTGGGAGACTGAGGCAGGAGAATGGCGTGAACCCGGGAGGCGGAGCCTGCAAGGAGCCGAGATCGCGCCACTGCACTCCAGCCTGGGCGACAGAGCGAGACTCCGTGTCAAAACAAACAAACAAAAAGAAACAAGAAACATAGTAGATCTAGTAGAACAATTTTTTGTGAGATGTTTATGAATTATTAAAATATGAATATTTTATCAGGAATCTTAATTTTGAAAGGAAGATAATATTGTTGTTGCTTAAGATGGAAAAGTAATGTGCAAATTTAAACTGTTACAGGAAAACAAAACAAGTAAAGAGGGAATGTATATGCTCTATTTAAAGGGGGAAAAATAACTTACTGAGTGAAGATGGTGAGGTGGCATTAAGAAATTTGAATGAAACAGAATTGGATTGATTGGTCTTTCACAGAGTCTTTAAAGAACATGAGAATAATGTTGGCCCATTCCAATGTTTTGAAGTTATGGTGAACTTCAGTATAATATCTAATTTTTTTTAGAAATTGATGGTGAAATCAACTTTGAATATAATTAGATTTTGGTAAGAACATGATTGAGGAAAATGTTGAAAGTTTGAATTATTACTCTGCAGAATGAATGAGATAGATGAGTAAAAATATAAACATCCAGCAGTAAGTGCCCATTTATTTACAAAGACTGAAGTTGTACACAGTAACACAAGTACAGAAAGGAAAAGTCACAAAATTAGAATGAAGGAGCTTTGGACTGAAGTATAGTTACGTAGCTGGTAAGAGTAATGCAGGAAGGAAACTCTGTGGTGACAGATATAAATAAGAAAAGAAAATAGAAGTAAAAAACACGTACTCTCTAATTTAATAATATTAGCCCATTTTACCCTCTGAACATTTCAAAAATGACATTGAACATATATATGATTTCAATATTTTTAATATTAAAATATGTAGATATATCAATGTGAACTTTTGATTTTGTCTTAAATTAACCAAATAGTTGAATCAATTATTGACTTATAGATTTAGGTCCATAATAATTGTATTTAATTTTGAGTTAAATAAAGAAAATAAACAAATTGAGGTTCAGGACTTGTACCTATATTAAACATATGGATAAATATAGAAAATATGTCTTTCTTTATAAAATGTTAACATCAGGAAAATATTCAAAACGTTATTGAACAACTCTGTCTCAATCAGTACTTATAGTCATATGGTCACATACAGATATATATCATTTTTCTAGGACTCTCAGAGTATGTAAAACATCCATCATAGTCATAATAACGAATGGGTCCTGTGGGCAAAAACCAAAAATGTTAATGGCCCTTGATGCAGAATATTGTTGATGAGTCATTGTGTCTCCACTTAAGCTAAGAGGTTTTTTTTTGTTGTTTTTCATTTCTTTTTAATGAAAATGTCAGCAAGCTAGAGGTTCTCAGCTCACAAAAGCTTTTCGCTGGAGGTGAAGCTACAAATCTCCTAGTTAAATTGTAAGTATGTTTAAGTGTCCAGAGACAAGAACACATGTAGAATAAGGGGCAAACTCATCAATATTGCTTGTGACCTACCCTCACAAGAAATAATTGTAGAATTAATTGTGACATCAAGATATCATCGTCACACCAGGTTGTTCATAGGTCAAGGAAAAAAATACAGAGCAGTTGGCTGTAAATGATGAAAGAAACAAAAATTAAAGAAATGAAAATGTAAGAAAGAGATAGCTAAATAGGTTTCATTAACTTCAAATAGCAGGAAAGCTAAAGGTGGCTGAGTGCAGTGGCTCATGCCTGCAATCCCAGCACTTTGGGAGGCTGAGGCAAGAGGATCACTTGAAGCCAGGAGTTTGAGTCCAGCCTGACCAACATGGCAAAAACCTTTCTCTACTAAAAATAGAAAAATTAGCTGGACGTGGCGGTGGTCACCTGTAATCCCAGCTACTCAGGGGGCTGAGGCAGGAGAATCACTTGAATCCAGAAGACAGAGGTTGCAGTGAGCCAAGATTGTACCACTGCACGCCAGCCTGGGCAACAGAGCAAGACTCTGTCTTAAATAAATAAATAAATAAATAAATAAATAAATAAATAAGAAAAGAAAGAAAGAAAAGCTAAAGCTAATATTTTTTGGTATGGTGTTTTCCAGAACCAGACACAAAATTTAAAATACATGACCTTTCCACAAGGTAGTATTTCAGTAAGGTGTGCAGAACTCAAAGGAAAATAAAATTCATATTTTAAAAATACTCAGTTCATGAAATATAAATCTTCCTAGATTAAATCAATTCATTTTAAAGCATATTCTATAAAACTGTTGGAAATATACAGTCAAGGCAGGGTTACTTCTCTTTGTAGCAGTTATGACTCCTAGTTTAATAAATTACAAGAAATATAACCCAGACTCAAACAAAAATAGTTATTACAACCTACATTGAAGTTGTAGAAGTATGACTGGCTATAGGCACAAATGGGACTAGGGTCTGAGTCAATGTTTCTGTGATTCTCTTGATGAATGGCAACAAAAGGCTGAGGAGTTCTGGGTCTCATTTTTGTAGGCCACTCTACCCTAAACAGATGGAGGCTACTCTTTGCAACACAAATGTTATTCTTCGTTCTGACCAAATCATTCTGGGCCTGTCACTATGGTAATGGTAATGGCTGCTGCATCCACTCCAGTTTTCTTAAACAAGAATAGTTCTCACTCATAGAGGTAAGGGTAAATTTCATTTCACTTTGACTCTATTGTGTCCCAAAATAGTAACAAGAGTCAAATTGTTGTGGGGCTATGAGACCAGAGATGAGAAATATTGAGAAGTTGTTATTGACTATTCAAAGAAGTGAGGCGTTGGCAGTGGTGTATCCAGGACTGTGGAGAGGGGAAGATCTGCCTGAGGAGCAGGTTTAAAAAACGTACATTGACTAGAATTTTAAAACAAACAAACAAAAAATAAAGTCAAGTAAAAGTTGCTCTACTCCTTATTATAACCGTGCACTCACAATTCTAAACAATGTCTCTGATAAATTAGCCACCCCTAAAATTTCTTCTTTGGTTTATCTAAATTTTATTTTAATATATGTATAATTTGTTTGCCATAAAATGCATATACTCAGTGTATCGCATGATTAATTTTGACATATGCTTTGACATATACACCTACATAACCACTAACTCTCTTATCAACCTATGGACCATTTCCATCAACTCTGAGAGTTCTCTTGGACTTCTTTTCTATTCATTCCCTACCAAACTCCCAGAAACAAACACAGATAGAAGTTCTGTTAGCACAGAGAAATGTTGCCTGTTATTCAAATTCATTAATGGAATCACAGTGTGTCCTCTTTTGTGTCTGGTTTCTTGTGCTGCATATAATAATATTCAATATTAGTATTTGTTCTCGAGTGCTGAGTAATACCTCATGGCATGAATACAGCATAATATGTTCACCCATCTTCTCTTCATGGAAATTTGCTTTCTACCCCAGTTTTTTTTTTCTATTATGAATAAAGCTATTATGATCCTTTTTGTAGACGCGTTTTCAATTTTTTTTATTTTTTGAGCAAGAAATAATAGATATCATACTTACTTGGCCATAAGGTAGGCTTATTTTCAATGTATTAAAAAATTGTCCAGAGTTTTTCAAAGTAATTTTATAGTCAGCTTCCTTGAACATTATATGAGAGTTCCAGTTGATCCACATCTTTGTTGGCACTTGTTACTATCAATCTGTTAAATGGAGTCATTCTACTGGTGTGTATAGTTATTTTATTTTAGTATAAATATGCATTTTTAATGATAAATGATGCTGAGGACAATTTGGATCAATCATTTGGATATCCTCATTTATGTAGAGACCTTTTTCTCATGAAAAACTCCTCAATTCTATAAGATTTGCATAGATTTATCATATTTAAAAAATAAGAAAGAAAGAAAAAGAAAAGATAGGAAGGGAGAGAGTGAAAGAAAGAAAGAAAGAAACAAACAAACAAGAAAGAAAGTAAAACAGAAAAAGAAAAAGAAAGAAGGAAAGAAGAAAGAAAGAAAGAAAGAAAGAAAGAAAGAAAGAAAGAAAGAAAGAAAGAAAGAAAGAAAGAAAAAGAAAGAAAGAAAAGAAAGAAAGAAAGAAAGAAAGAAAGAAAGAAAGAAAGAAAGAAAGAAAGAAAGAAAGAAAGAAAGAAAGAAAGAGAAAGAAAGAAAGAAAGAAAGAAAAAATGAATATTACCCACATTTCTCAAGGATTTTTTCTTATTAGGATCTTGACTTCACTACTTCTGGTTGCTTGAGCAACTTTCTAAAACTGTTCATCAATAAAATACGTGCGATATCATTAGCCTTTAGTGAAAAGCGAACGCAAACCACAATGAAATGTCCTTTCATATCTCTAAGATGGTTATCATCAAAATTATGGACAACTGTTGAAAAGAATGTGGAGAACCCAGAAACTTCATCAATTGTTGGTGAGATTGTAAAATGTAGCTGCTTTGGAAAATAGCCTGGGAGTCCTACAAAATAGTTGTAGGGTTTCCATATGACCCAACAATTTCTATCCTAGATATACATCTACTCGATTAAAATTATCCTTACAAAAATGTGTACATGACTATTAATTAGAAGCATTGTTTATAACAGTCAAAGATAGAAACCACCTGTATTAGTCAGTTCTCATAGTGCTATAAGAAATACACAAGACAGAGTAATTTATAAAACAAAGAGGCTTAATTGACTCACATTTACACATGGCTGTGGAGGCCTCAGGAAGCTTACAATCAAGGTGGAAGGTGAGGGAAAAGCAAGCACCTTCTTTACAAGACAGCAGAAGAGAGAAGTATGAAGGAGGAATGAGAACTCACTCACTATCATGAGAACAGCATAAAGGAAACCAACCCCATGACCCAATTATCTCCCTCCCTGGACACATGGAGATTATAGGTCCCTCCCTCAACATGTAGGGATTACAATTTGACAAGTGATTTCGGTGGGGACACAGATCAAACCATATAATTCTGACCCTGGCTCCTCCCAAATCTCATGTCCTCACATTTCAAAACCAATCATGCCTTCCCAACAGTCTCTCAAAGTCTTAACTCATTTCAGCATTAACTCAAAAGCCCACTGTCCAAAGTTTCATCTGAGACAAGGCAAGTCTCTTCTGCCTATAAGCCTGTAAAATCAAAAGTAAGTAAGTTATGTCCTAGATACAATGGGGGCACAGACGTTGGGTAAATCCTGACATTCCAAATAGGAGAAATTGGCCAAAACTAAAGGGCTGTTGGCCCCATGCAAGTCCAAAATGCAGCAGAGCAGTCTTTAAATCTTAAAGCTCCAAAATGATCTCCTTTGACTTCATGTCTCACATCCAGGGCAATCTGATATAAGGGGTAGGCTCCCATGGTCTTGGGAAGCTCCACCCTAATGGCCTTGCTGGTACAGCCTCCTTCCTTGCTGCTTTTACGGACTGGCATTGACTGTCTGCAACTTTTCCAGGTTTACAGTACAAGCTATCAGTAGATCTACCATTCTGGAGTCTGGAGGATGGTGGCCCTCTTCTCATAGCTCCACTAGGCAGTGCTTCACTGGCGATTCTGTGTGGGGGCTCTATCCCCAGATTTCCCTTCTGCACTGGTCTAGCAGAGGCTGTCCATGAGGTCTCTGCCCCTGCAGCAGACTTCTGCCTGGACATCCAGGCCTTTCCATACATCCCCTAAAATCTAGGCAGAGGTTCCCAAACGTCAAGTCTTGACCTCTGTGCACCCACAGGCCCAAAACCAAGGCTTGAGGCTTGCACCCTCTGCAGTCATGGTCTGAGCTATACTTTTGCTTCTTTTAGTGGCCGCTGGAGCTGGAGCAGCTGGGACCCAGGGTACCTAGTCCTGAGGCTGCACAAAACATTGAGGTCCTGGGCCCAGCCTAGGAAAACATTTTTTTTTTTTTCCTTTTAGACCTCTGGGTCTTTGATAAGAAAGTCCTCTGACATGTGCTGAAGACATTTTCCCCATTGTCTTGGCAATTAACATTTGACTCTTCATTACTTATGCAAATTTCTGCAGCTGGCCTGAATTCCTCTCCAGAAAATAAACTTTTCTTTTTTACCACATCATCAGTGTGTAAATTTTCCAAACTTTTATGGTTTGCTTCCCTTTCAAACATAAATTCCAATATCAGATCATCTCTCTCAGGTTAAAAGTTTCAGAGATCTCTAGGGACAGGGGCAAAATTCTACCAGTCTCTTTGCTAAAGCATAGCAAGGGTGACCTTTGTTCCAGTTTCCAACAAGTTCCTCATCTTCACCTGAGACCACTTCAGCCTGAACTTCATTGTCCACATCATTATCAGTATTTTGGTCAAAACTATTAAACATGTCTCTAGGAAGTTCAAACTTCCCCACATTTTCCTGTCTTCTGAGCCCTCCAAACTGTTCCAACCTCTGCCTGTTACTCAGTTCCAGAGTCATTTCCACATTTTCAGGTTATCTTTATAGCAGTTCCCTGCTCTCTGTGGTACCTATTATTGCATTAATCCATTCTCACATTGCTATAAAGAAATACCCCAAACTGGGTAATTTATAAAGAAAAGATGTTTAATTGACTCACAGTTCCACATGGCTGTGGAGGCCTCAGGAAATTTACAATCATGGCAGAAGATAAAGGGGAAGCAGGCACCTGCCTCACAAGGTGACAGAAGAGAGAAGTGTGATGGAGGAACTTCCAAACACGTGAAACTATCAGAGTTCATGAGAACTCACTCACAATCATGAGAACAACATGGAGGAAACTGCCCTCATGATCCAATTACCTCCATCCCTGGACACATGGGGATTACGAGTCTGTCTCTTGACACTTTGGCATTACAATTCAAGATAAGATTTGCATGGAGACACAGAACCAAATCATATCACCATCTTAAAATGTATCAATCAATGAAAATATGAACCAAATATGGTACATCCATATAATGGAATATTATTGAGTCATGAACAGATTGAAGTGCAGGTACATGATGCAACATTGATGAAAGTGGAAAGCATTATGCTAAGAGAAAGAAAAGGGGAAGAGAAAGGGGGAAGTAACTGCTAATGGCTGCAGGCTTTCTTTTTGGAGTAATAAAAGTATACTAGATTTAGATAGTGGTGATGGCCACACAACTTGTGAATATACTAAGAAACATTGAATTCTACATTTTAAAAATGTGAATTTAATGCTATGCAATTTACATTATGTTACGTAATTTACATTTGGGTTTAACAAAAACTAGTAGTGCAAGGGAGAAACTAAATTTTGTGCAGTATTCATAAAGATATGAGGCCTGAAGGTATTTGCTTTGTGTAATTTAGTCAAGTGTAAGGTGAAAGTGCAAAATATGTGGGCATAGGTGCAGGCCACGTGGTCAACGTAATAGTATAAGTCAATAAGTATTCTTTTCTGATTGCTTCAATTTCCTCAGTCAATTAGAAATGAAGTCATTAGTTACAGTGAAGATGGGAAAGAGGGGTTGGAGCTCAGGTAAAAGGAATATGTAAAAGCTGGGTGTGGTGGCCCATACATGTAATCCAAGCATTTTGGGAGGCTGAAAAAGGGGGATTGCTAGAGGCCAAGATTTCGAGACCAGCCTTGGTAATATAGTAAGACGCTATCTCTAAAAAGAAAAAAAATAAGGTTAAAATATTTCTCTAAGAGAGCAAGAGAATGAGTATGATAGGAAAATAATATGATTGCCAACAAGCATTAAGGGCTTATTTGAGCATCATGGATGAAAATTAAATGCCAGAACTGTCAGCTTTTGTTGGTGTGCTTTACCCAGAGATATTAATTAGAAACAATGTGGGTGTATAAGAGTTTTAGGGTTGCTCTGTTTCCAAGTTAGTCTTGTGGAGGAAAAAAAAAGTCAAGGCGAAAGAAGCTACGTGAAAGGGAATTTTAATGATTGTTTATACAATCAAAATTGCATGAAGAAAGAAGTAAAAACACTAAACGTAGGTGGGCATAATACATGGAAGGTCTCCTTGGGATGCAAGCACTGTTGTGGTTCAGATACTATAAGATATGAGCTGAAAATGCTGGAAGTAGTAATCAGGAATGAGATTCCGATAATTTCAACTATGGAATGATAATCGTTAGGGTTAATGACTGGTATTATGGTAAGATGATGAGAATGAATAGGTTAGGGTGGAGGACAAGGACATACACAAATAAAGGAAATGAGATATCAGTAAATGAATCATTTTGTGTATGAGAGCATCACAAATTAAGGCAGTAATAGTCTTGGAGACTGGGACATTGAGTCAGTCGTTGAAATGATTGCTGAATGAACAGAATGTCCCAGTAGAAGGAATGACCCAGGATTATTAGATAATAAAAGCAATAAATTTTATCACACATGATTTAGAATACTTAATCCCAACTTGCCAGTTATAAACTAATTGACCAACTTCTGTCTTTTGCTCTTCCACTAGTGGCATTAATTGTCATTTGTAGATCCGGTGAAAGTGTCCACAATGGACCTGGAATAACAATTCATATGTCCTGTTCATTATCTGACGGTATATTCACTATGCTGTGCTTCTCTTATTGTAGAATAGTCTGTGTAAATATTTTATGTGTAAGTTTTCTTTAATAAATACTATTTTTAATTTCCACCTGTAATCATATATAAAATGTCATTAAGGTAAATATTCTTAAATAACCTTAGGTGCTAGTGTATAATCAATTTTGGATAAAATTCTCAGGTGAGAAATACCTGTTTTAAATTTCCATCCACTTTTTCCTGATATTTCCATTTTACTTTTTCCGCAAATTAGCAATATTAGAGTGTCCTATGATTTCATAAAACATTCTCTACTTACCTTTCCACTAACAACACATACACTCATAAGTCTGAGTTTTAACCAAAGCTTTGTACTTAATTATATGTATATAGTTGATTATTGATGAGATAATAATGTTTTAATCATAGAAACAAAATAATGTTGACCAAAGTGATTTTCTCTTATCCTAGATGATTTCCTGCTGCCTAAAATTGTGCCTTATATATACTAAGCATTAAAAATGTTACCTTTCTAAGGTTATAGTCTTTAATATAGGTAAATGCATTGTAATAGATTACCAAAATGGCCCAAATATTTTATTCCTTCTTTTTTTCATCATATAATTTTGCGGCATATTTTTAATCTGAATCTGGTTCAGCCATGTGCCCTTTTTTAGTCAGTGAAATGTTAGATGACAGGCTAGTATTTAAAGGCTGAGGCGGGCAGATCACTTGAGGTCAGGAGTTCAAGAGCAGCCTGGAAAACACGGTGAAACCCCATCTCTACCAAAAAATATAAAAATCTACATAGCAATCACTTATTATAAGAAAGCTTTATTTTTAACACCTCAAAATTGTTTGTAACTTCAAGCAACATTTGAATGCATTTCAAGGATACAGGACTATGGGTCTATCCTCTTGCTAAGGAGAATTTTATATGATTATTCCAGGAGAAAAACAAAGCCCTAGAAAGTCTCACACAGGAGATTAGATGTTTTGCCTGAAAGTTGTTTATAATCGTAACCAATTGGCCAAAAATTCTCATGCAGCCCACCTAACTGAAAAGGGGCTGAGCAATACATTTTCTTATGTATCCACAAGGCAAAGAGTACCAGACATTGTTAATAATTTAATTCCTAATATTAAACTCAATAGAAAACAACACACCTAAACCAAGATTCAAACTAGACCCCTTCCAGTTCCAGTTCCAGTTCCAGTTTTGTATACTCCATATACAAAAAACAACTCGAGATGGATTAAAGACTTAATGTAGGACCAAAAATTGTAATGACCTTAGAAGATAATTATTATAATAATTTGCTGTCAAAAGGCCTATTTTCTAAATACTGAGAAACAAAGTGTTTTACTATTAAACATTTTTTTTTTGAATAATTAGATTCAGTATGAAATACTACTCTGGACATAAGCCCTAGCAAAGATTTTATGATGAAGACACCAAAAGTAATTGCAACAAAAACTAAAATTGACAAATAGGACCTAATTAAACTAAAGAGCTTCTTCACCACATAGCAATTCTCTGGATACTTTTTCTGCTCCATCAGGCTAGCCTGGTGATATTCACATACAGTGCTAGACAAGGAGAAGTGAGAGTAAGCCTAATCGGGTATATGTTCTCTGTTCATGTCCTATCATCTAAAATACAAAAATTAGCTGGGAGTGGTGACACACACCTGTAGTCCCAGCTACTTGGTAGGCTGAGGTGGGAGAATTGCTTGAACCCAGGAGGCAGAGGTTGCAGTTACCTGAGATCGCACCAATGCACTCCAGAGTGGGCAACAGAATGAGACCCTGTCTCGGAAAAAAAAAAAAAAAAAAAAAAAAAAAAAAAAAAAAAAAAAAAAAAAAATACATTAAATATCAGTAGGAACACATATATTAGGCATATAGAATCATCGATAAATGAATAGGAGATAATACATTCTAAATAAGTGTAACAACATTTATTAAGATTGCTGTTATTGCCGTTATTTATATATGAAAAGAAAATGATAAACTTATCCAGGTTTGCATTTCTTAAGTAGTCTTACTTAGTATTTGATAATTTGAATTTCTTTTTATGGAACTATCTTCACCCTGTACATTGTTTTCTACTCCAATAGAAAAAGAGGTGTTCAAACTGAAAATAAGATTTGACATATCTATACTGAAGCAATTGTCACTCATGCAAAATAAATGGCTAATTATAAGGACCAGCTTAGTAGATAAAACTGGGTAAGTAAAAGTAAATAAAAACATGGACGGCACAGCTGGCTTGAGCAACTGGAAACAAGATGCAGGACCCCAACGCAGACACTGAGTGGAATGACATCTTACGCAAAAAGGGTATCTTACCTCCCAAGGAAAGTCTGAAAGAACTGGAAGAGGAGTCAGATGAGGAGCAGCACATCCTCCAGCAGTCAGTGGTGAAAACATACGAAGGTATGACTTTGGAAGAGCTGGAAGATCATGAAGACGAGTTTAATGAGGAGGATGAACGTGCTATTGAAATGTACAGACGGCAGAGACTGGCTGAGTGGAAAGCAACTAAACTGAAGAATAAATTTGGAGAACTTTTAGAGATCTCAGGGAAGGATTACGTTCAAGAAGTTACCAAAGCTGGCGAGGGCTTGTGGGTCGTCTTGCACCTTTACAAACAAGGAATTCCCCTCTGTGCCCTGATAAATCAGCACCTCAGTGGACTTGCCAGGAAGTTTCCTGATGTCAAATTTCTCAAAGCCATTTCAACAACCCGCATACCCAATTATCCTGATAGGAACCTGCCCACGATATTTGTTTACCTGGAAGGAGATATCAAGGCTCAGTTGATTGGTCCTCTGGTGTTGGGCGGCATGAACCTGACAAGCGATGAATTGGAACGGAAACTGTCTGAATCTGGAGCAATTATGACGGACCTGGAGGAAAACCCCAAGAAGCCGATTGAAGACTGTTGCTGTCCTCAGTGCGGCGCTCTGTCCCCCTGAGGAGGGGCAGCAGTTCTGAGGGTGACTGAGGCTACAGCTGCTCTCACATGCCGAACTTTCTTGTGACACGTTGTCTGGATTTTTTAAAAAAGGAAAAAGCAAGAATGGTGAATCCTTCTGTTTTTTAGTTTTGTATAAATTATGTTTCAAATCTTTACATTTTAGAAATAATCATTGCTGGAAATTCTGTTAAATATTTTGGCACTCTTTTTTGTAATTATAGTATTTCCTCTAAAAAAATTAAAACCAGCCATTTGTATGGCAAATGTCTGTTTTCCTCATTTATATTTTAAGCCATAAAACCTAGTCACTATTTTTGGACATATAACTATAAAAAAATATAGTTTTAAATGTGAATAAATTATGCAGTGGAAAATTGCAAACTAAGCCTTATAGATACATTGTTTATTTTATAAAGGGAGCAATGAGATTGTTAACTCAAAATACAGGAATGGTCTCTAGGACAAAAGAATCTCAGTATTTATTGAAGAAACATACAATTTTTGTGAAACATTCCCGTATCGAAGCAATAACTGAAGGTTCCAGTTTACTGCCATATTTGGTTAAATGTGTTCTCTTGCTAAAATAGTTCATCTCAGACTGTTAACTATTTTTTTTTTTTTTTTTTTTTTATTTTGAGATAGAGCTTTGCTGTGTTGCTGAGGCAGGAGTGCAGTGGCACAATCTCAGCTCACTGCAACCTCCGCCTCCTGGGTTCAAGCAATTTTCCTGCCTCAGCCTCCTGAGGAGCTGGGATTACAGACGTGCACCACCATGCCCGGCTGATTTTGTACTTTTAGTAGAGTTTCATCATGTTGGCCAAGCTGGTCTCAAACTCCTAACCCCAAACTCGGCTTCCCAAAGTGTTGGGATTACAGGTGTGAACCACCGTGCCTGCCCTGTTAACTAATTATGATTACTGTAAGAGGACATTGAATTAATTTTTGGAAATATATAAGCATACACATAAATAAACTGTATCTCAATAAAAAAAAAAAAAAAAAAAAACATGGACTCAGTTCAGATAAAGCTGGATTCACAATATGACACCACGGGTTACAACAATATTACTTCATGCCTATTTGTATTTCATGATTCTAATTATTCTCTTTTGTAACATAAAGATAATAAAACCAGATGCACATAATGATGATAAGAATTTAATGAGAAAGTACATGTGAAGTTCATATTACAAAGCTCATAATTTAATTAAGAACAAGTACATATTAGCTGTAATAAATATTATAATCATTTCTATTTTATCCATGGCCACTATTTTAAAAGCTGACCTATTAATTCTGTATATATAGTAATTTTTTCTGCTATTATAAAAAATTTGTACACTCTTTTTCAATTTTAAATATTGTCATATTGCCAAGTTGACAAAACTGACAAGATCACAGTAAAGAAATTCGAAATTTATGATTTATCACACTAAAAAGAAACCACAGTTTTAGATCCTGGATAGAATCTCACCAAAATTATTGAATTTAAAAATTCACAGCTTGGAGACTAGTATACATCATAGAACAGTTCTTAAAAGTTAAATTAAGGATACATAAACATTTTGTAAATGTGTTTCTGGAATTTACAGAAATTAGCAACTTCACTGCAATCTCTGTAACTTTTACACTATATTACTGATGCACTAAGTGAATGGTAATTTCTAACGAGAGCATTCTTGTGAGAGAAAGAAAAAAATGTTTGTTGACTCAACATAAACACAAAGATTGTAGTAATAGCAATATTGATTTCTTTTCTTCAGGTCTCATTTTACCACTTGAATTTACTTTTAATCCCACTTTTATTAATATTTTTAATTTTATTCATGGAGATATTGCAATAATAACATAAGGATATAATATTATATTGATCAATAGCTTGAGATATGAAGAGAGTTTCTATAGATGAAAATATGCAGAAATATGAAAATGTGTTCGAGTCAATCAACAACAAATTGGAGAGTACTAAATGAATGAGAAAGACCAGGTGAAGCTGGTCTCTCCAAAACACACACACAAAAAACATATTTTAAATGACAGTAAAACTAAACACGAAGAATAAAAATAGGAGATCTTACAATTCTATAATAAGACTTCTAACAGGTGTGAAGAGAGGAAGTATTCTGTGCATCCATCATTCATTCATTCATATCCCCATTTGTTTATCAATTCATTTATCATCCAGCAATATTTATGTACCCCCAGAAACTTCTTTCATATTTAGAGATAAGAGTGACAAATTTGAGAAAAATAAATAAATCTATTCTTTGAAAGTTCACACTGGGTCTACAATGTGGGGAGTGATTTGAAAGTAAATACACAACAAAAAATAAAATAAAATACATAATATGGTAGGAAGTGATAAGTGTTCCGGAAAAAATCAAAAATAAATGTGAAAAACCTAAGGCAAGAATGTGTTTGCAGTCTCTGTGGAACAAGTCAAAGGTGATAGAGGGTGAGACATAGGGAAGGTGTTAGAAGAGGCAACCAAATATTAATAGTAGAAATAAAGGAAGATGGACAATATATTTTTAAAGTCATCTGTCTGAAGAAATATCTTAGTGCAGAAGTCAAATGAGTTAATGATAACAAATAACACCGATGAAAATAAATTTGTAAGTAGATACATGTTGGTCCTTAAAAAAAAAAGAATGAAGAAGAAACTCTACCTTCCAGCAGACAGAAATGAAGAAATAATGAGGTTGACGTTAAGCTGTTCTGCAACACCAAATGTCAGAAGACAATGGCTCATTATCTGCATTATATGAAAAAAAGGTTGTGTCCTCTGTGACAAAATCTGTCAGACTGTCTTTCACATGGGAGATGAGAGAAGGACATTCATTGACTGCAAGGAGTCAGAAAGTGGGCAATTCTCATAATCTCTTTAGGAAAAACAGTAGAGATAACAACGTATTAATAGACAGGAATGAGGAAAATATCTGTAAAATAAACAGAACACCAAAGGCTTTAGTAACAATTACAGAAACTCTAAATAAAGTAGTGCTACCATGATTATGAAACAATAAAATGTGGAAAATTGTTAAAATATGGGGTATTATAAAATTGCAATAAAATCTGGGGAAAATACCCTTTTACTTTGTGAAAATTAATAAATGATAAAACATTAGATAAGAGTAAATGCATATGGAAGAGTTGGGGAAATGATATTAGTGCGCAACAATAATAACTAACAATAATAACTTTATGGCAGGGTCTGCTTTAAGAACATTTTATTTAGGGACATATTTAAACTTCTTAAGCCTGTAACATCTTTTCTAGTATTACGTACAATCAAAATTATATTTTTAAGCAAAACTTACTTGTAAGGAAGACAAATGATTTTCAAAGGAGTGAAACAAAAAAAGAAAAGAAAAAAAACCTCAATTTCAAAGCGGTTCATTTATTCACCTGAATAGCAATGGTTTTTCATACACAAAAGTGGTCCTGGGTATAGTTAGAGAGAAAAGGTAATTTGAAGGCTGAGGGGGAGTTGGAAAGATGGCAAGGAATGAAAAACAAAGGTCTAGAATTCCAGTGAGTGGGTAAAGCTCTGGAGGGAGTAAGACGATAAGGAAGTAATTAGTGTAATCAATATCAGGGTGTCCAAAAAGTTCTTCCAGTGATAAGGATGACACATACGCATTTCAGCTTTGACGGTGACAGGCAATAGAATACAACTTTTCATGTCATAATCATACAAAAAAAAATTGCTGTTCTTTTGTATATAGCAGGCCTCAATTCCTGATGTCTTTGGAAGCTGGGTGTAAATATGATAGAGGAATAGTTGATAAGAGCAGGGAAGTGAATTCACAGGCAGCAGAAACTTCGGACCAGAAATAACTGACACCTTGGTTGGAGCACTGGACTTTCTGCATAGAAAATGAAGGCTTAGGTCAAAGATATTTGGATATTAAACTGATAGGAGGAAAAATCATGTTATAGATAACTCATATTATAACTATAATATTTAAAATTATTTCCATCAGACAATCGCCTATGAAGATGATCACCACAGCACTATTTATAATTGGAAACTTTTCTAAATATAACTTTTATTCCTAAATAAGGGATTAGATAAGTTAAGTAATACATATGTTAAAATACACACATAAAATACATATATATGTATATATCATCCATTCACTTTACATTACAGAACACTGTGAGAGTGTTAAGATATTTTCAGGACAGGTTAAGGAAAAAAAATAAAGATAAGTGCTAGAAACTATACAGCGTGATATCGACCCCGTCTTCTGAATCTGTGTGGTTTTGGTGTGTTTATTTTGTTTGTTTTTTAACTTTCACTATAGGTTCAGGAGGATATGTGAAGGTTTGTTTTATAGATAAATTACATGTCACAAGGTTTGATATACAGATTATTTCATGAGCCAGGTGATATGGTTTGGATTTGTGTCCCTACCAAATCTCATGTTCTTTTTCTTTTTATTTATTTATTTATCTATCTTTGACAATCTCACTCTATTGCACTGGCTGGAGTGCAGTGGCATAATCTTGGCTCACTGAAGCCTCCACATCCCAGGTTCAAGCAATTCTCCTGCCTCAGTCTGTCTAGTAGCTGGGACCACAGGCACGCACCACAACGCCCAGCTGATTTTTCTATTTATAGTAGAGACAGGGTTTCACTCGTGTTGCCCAGGCTGGTCTCGAACTCCTGACCTCAAGTGATCCACCCACCTCCGCTTCCCAAAGGGCTGGGATTACAGGCATGAGTCAACCGCACTCGGGCTCATGTTCAATTTTAATCCCCAGTACTGGAAGTGGGGCCTGGTGAGAGGCATATGCATCACAGGGGTGGATCTTTTATGAATGATTTAGCACCATCTCTTTGTTGCTGTTGGCTTGATAGAGTTCTTACAAGATCTGGTTGTTTACAAAATATGTAGCACCTCCCCCACTCTCTCTTCTGCTAGCTCCAGCCACGCAAATTCATGTCCTCTTCCCCATTGCCTTCCACCATGATTGGAAATTTCCTGAAGCCTCTCCAGAAGCAGAAGTCACCATGTTTCCTGTACAACCTGCAGAACTATGAGCCAATTAAACCTCTTTTCTTTATAAATTACCCAGTCTTGGGTATTTCTTTACAGTAGCATGGGAATGGACAAATACACCAGGTAATAAGTATAGTACCCCATAGGCAGTTTTTCTACCCTCACCTTCCTCCCACCTTAGTTCCCTTAGAATAATGGCCTCCAGCTTGTTCTTGCCTTAGTTCCCTTAGAATAATGGCCTCCAGCTCCATCCATGTTGGTGCAAAGGGCATGATCCCTTTCTTTTCATGACTGCATAGTATTTCATGGTGTATATATACCACATTTTCTTTAGTCTATGGTTGATGGGCACTTAGATGATTCCAGATCTTTGCTACTGTGAATAGTGCTGCAGCAAACATATGCAGGCATGTCTCCTTATGGTAGAATTATTTATATTCCTCTGGTTATACAGCCAGTAATGAAATTGCTGGGGCTAATGGTCATTCTGTTTTAAGTTACTTGAGAAAACACCAAACTGCTTTTCACAATGGCTGAACTATATTTACATTCCCACAAGCAGTACAGTATAAGCATTCCCTTTTCTCTGCAACCTTGCCAGAATTTGTTGTATTTTTGAGTTTTTAATAGTATCCATGATGACTGGTGTGAAATTGTATCTCACTGTGGTTTTGACTTTCATTTAATAATTAGAGATATTGAGCATTTTTTCATATGTATCTTGGCTGCATGTATGTCTTCTTTTGAGATGTGTCTGTTCATGTTCTTTGCCACAAACAATGTGGTTGTTTGTTTTTGCTTATTAGTTTGTTAAAATTCCTTACAGTTTCTGGATATTAGACCTTTGTCAGATGCAAACTTTGAAAATATTTTCTCCCATACTATAGGTGATCTGTTTATCTTGTTGGTAGTTTCTTTTGTGGTGAAGAAGCTCTTTAGTTTAATTAGGTCCTATTTGTCAATTTTGGTTTTTGTTGCAATTACTTTTGGTGTCTTCATCATAAAATCTTTGCTAGAAAATCTAAATACCAGAGTGGTATTTCATACTGAATCTAATTATTCCAAAAAAAAATGTTTAACAGTAAAACACTTTGTTTCTCAGTATTTAGAAAATAGGCCTTTTGACAGCAAATTATTATAATAATTATCTTCTAAGGTCATTACAATTTTTGGTCCTACATTAAGTCTTTAATCCATCTTGAGTTGTTTTTTGTATATGGAGTATACAAAACTGGAACTGGAACTGGAACTGGAAGGGGTCTAGTTTGAATCTTGGTTTAGGTGTGTTGTTTTCTACCGAGTTTAATATTAAGAATTAAATTATTCACAATGTCTGGTACTCTTTGCCTTGTGGATACATAAGAAAATGTATTGCTCAGCCCCTTTTCAGTTAGGTGGGCTGCATGAGAATTTTTGGTCAATTGGTTACGATTATAAACAACTTTCAGGCAAAACATCTAATCTCCTATGTGAGACTTTCTAGGGCTTTGTTTTTCTCCTGGAATAATCATATAAAATTCTCCTTAACAAGAGGATAGACCCATAGTCCTGTATCCTTGAAATGCATTCAAATGTTGCTTGAAGTTACAAACAATTTTGAGGTGTTAAAAATAAAGCTTTCTTATAATAAGGGATTGCTATGTAGATTTTTGTTGTTTTTGTTTGGTTTGGTTTTAAGCTTAAGCATCTAGAAAAACCTTAGCTATCCAGAATAATAAATAGTGGGGAACAACAACAGTTTGCATGTTCTTCTTAAAATTGAGGAAATTGACTTAAAAAAAATTATGATATTTACACCTTTAAGATCAATTTTAAAAATAAAACATATTATGTTCCTCCTAGATTCACTTGTTCTTTATTTACAGTTTCTTTTTTTCCCCCCCAACATGAGCACTTATTATTCAGTGGTTGCTATGTAGGCTTAAAGAGATTATTATCACAATATTTCATATCCAAATTGCTTTAATTTTAATACTTAGGTGATTATCTTTTTCCATTGCATTACTTCATTTATACATAAACTTACCAAAGAGTAACAAAACTGGTTTTATTATAAAATAGAATAAAAGTGATCCAAAGTAAAATAAAATCTACATACTTTGAAGAAATCAGTATCATTCCCTTTGGAAACATCCTAAAATTTCTATGAACATTTTCTGTATAAATTTTGTGTGTTTTGGCTTATCCAGCTACAAATGGAAGTAAACAAATAAGAAAAGTATTACTTCTTAAAGTTTCAGCATTTTGCATATCTATTTAGATTCAATGACTAAATTAAAAAAAATGAAAAAATCTCTTGGTGATGCAAAGCTACATAGTGAATTACAATAAATCATTTTATAATTCTTACTAATCTTTCATAAATTCCATTTGTCTATATTCTTTAATACTGTCTCCAGAATGTTAAAATGCATCTCTTTTGTAAATTTGGGAATATGTTTAACAGTACCTACAGCATTTTCATATTGAAACTAATTACTCCAAAATTTTTTTTTAGTAGTAAAACACTTTGTTTCTCAGT
Organism: Rhinopithecus roxellana; assembly: GCF_007565055.1. Taxonomy (NCBI): domain Eukaryota; kingdom Metazoa; phylum Chordata; class Mammalia; order Primates; family Cercopithecidae; genus Rhinopithecus; species Rhinopithecus roxellana. The sequence goes on along the minus strand of NC_044566.1, from coordinate 81,542,528 downwards.
ATGTAGAAAATAGGCCTTTTGACAGCAAATTATTATAATAATTATTGGAAAATATTAGACAACTTGACATGTATAGATTTTACTTTCAAACTACTAAGTTTTTCTGTCCTTTGGAAAGGTAAATGTGTTTCAGACCGAATATATGTATCATATATGTATCTCTAAATTTTGCCATGACTATGAGCCTTGTATTCTAATCACTATTTTATTTAATATAATTTATTACATTAAATATTATAACAATAACATAAGTCATATGACATGAATTTATAAAAACTAATAATTAAATGAGAACTTTTATTCTTCATTATGTTCCATGATATCCCAGTTCAACACTAATTACAGCTCTTAAAATCCCAAATTATTTGCAATTTTCTTCAACCTCATTATTTTTAGTTACACTCTAGTTTCCATCAAGGACAATTCTTAAGACATTCTTAAGTAATTGAGACTCTTCTTCTAGCCCTGGGCAAAGAGTGGTTAATTTCTGGTTCTAATTTCCCCTAAATCATCTTTCAATGTCACTCTGACACAATGCCTTAATCTCTCATTCTCTCTACCTTACATATTCAAAATTTTCCTATTCTAGTGTAATATTCTCACAAACATATAAATATGACATAGTATAGCCTTTCTAGCTAGCATACCAAAAATGTGTTTGATTACACCCCACTATTCCCTTAGCTCACTTTACTCTTAAACTGACTCAGGCTTGGACCAGTTCCTGTCATTTGACTCACAGTGTTATTATTATGCTTCCATTTAACCAAATAATTTCCTTGACACCATCTTATTTTTGTTTTATGTCTCTCTAGCTGCTATTTTCTCTTTTAGTGTTTTAGATCCTTCTCCTCTAATTCCTTTGAAACAATTTTGTAGGTGAAACATTTCACTTCAGTTTTCTAAGCATTTTCTAGATCATTCTCAAGCTTTTAATTTTTATTATTATACTAATTATTCATTGATTGAAATCCAGTCTAGAAATCTTTTCTGAGCCCAGACACTCATATAATACTACCTATTTGAAATTTGAACTTACTCAAATTTAGGTATTGTAAATGCAACATTTTCAAAATTATACTTGTGTCCTCCCCATTAACCTTCCTCCTCACTTCACTTCTTTCATTTAGCCCACCTACTGCTCCAGATAGAACTCTTCAAGTCATTTTAATATCATCTTGTCATACATTCCATATCCTAGTTAATAAGTAAATTGTGATAATTGTACTTGCAAACATATCTTGAGCCCAGATACATATTTTCTATACCACCATTATCATCACCTCAGTCCAAGTCACCATCTCCTACTAGAGAAGAGGTTAATGCAACAACTTCCTAACTTGTCTTCTTGCTTCAACCTGTGTTTTCTGTTTTCTCCACATGGCAACCAAAAGTATCTCTCTAAACTTTCAAATGCCAAATATGCACTTACTGATTATAGTCCTGAGTTATTTCTTCTTTATCTTTGCCCTGCTTAAATATTACATTTTTTAAAAAAGTTATCATACTCCCCTCATACAAAAATGTCGTTTCCTTTATAATACCTCACATACACTGTCCTTGTTTATTACTATATGTGTATGTATTTGTTGTTTTACTCAGTTTCCCTTTCATAAAGCAGAACTCATATGTATTTCATTCACTTGAAAACCTAGTTCAATGTGTGTTGTTTGTGTCCAAATTATATAATTTGAATGAATGATAAAACACTATCTGTTCTTCTGCAGGTCACATCATGTTCTTGTAGCATTCATTCATCATATACATTTTATTTGACTGAACTTCATAATTTATTTTCAAATAATTAGTCGACTGATGTCAGTACTTGACTCTTAGCTATGTGCATTCTCTATCACCTTAATTCTTTTTTATTCAATATGCTTTAACTTCACTTCCTACTTTATATCTTTTTGATATTGCTCTCTTTTCTTTGTGTTTGTACCCTATGATGTACTAACTCAACATTGCTATATTTTCAAAATCATCTGAACACTGATTTTGAGCATTTATATACTTTGAATGCGTGATAAAACATGATCTCTTCTTCTGCAGGTTGCATCATGTTCCTGTAGCATTCATTCATCATGCACATTTTCTTTGACTGAACTCCATAATTTATTTTCAAATAATTAGTTGATTGATATCAGTACTTGACTCTTATCGATGTGCATTTTTTATCATCTTAATTCTTTATTTTTATTCAATATGCTATAACTTCATAACCTATTTTATATCTTTCTGACATTGCTGTCTGTATTCTATTACATACTAACTCAACATCGATATATTTTCAAAATCATCTGAACACTGATTTTGAGCATTCATTAATTTTTGCAATGTAATGAGCCTATTCCAATACCCACAATTATCTAAAGATGCTAAATTAAGTTCTAGAAGTATACTGGTTATAATTTCAGTGAGTTCATGACATTGTAGCCTCAGTTATGCTCCCAATAGTGAGACTAACTTATGTTAGACTAACAAGACTAACTTATGTTAACTCCTCAAATTTTATTTAATTTCAAATACTTCATTATGATGTCCAGTTTAATAAGCTATCTAGATAGTAAATTGTGACAAGACCTCCCATAAACCTTTAATTTGAGTTGTTATGTAATCACAATGAAAAGTTAAAGTGGTCAACATTAAACACTAGACTGCAATAATTAGATCCCAAGAATAAGTTGCAATAGCTGCTTTGCATTGTTTATCCCAGTATCTTAATATCTGGAAAAATAAAGCAAAGCACACAAGAATGGTTATCACCTTTTGGCAAAGTTTAAAAGCAAGAAAAAATAAACAGCATTTGGGCGATAAAACTATATGTAGATATTGTATGTTTGCGTGTTTTGTGTGTGCCTGTAAAGAAATAACTAATACACAATTTTCATTTATTGCCAATTAAGATGAAGCACAAGGATGAAAACACGGCCATTCACGGAAAATGATGATTAGATACTATAAAACAAGAATTAGGGATAGCCCACTTCTTTAATCTAGATAACTAAATAAGAGGGGGAGAAGAATGATAACTGTGATGGAGCATCATGCTACCTTTTTTGTTAGAAACCAAGAAGATAGGATTTTTTTTCAGATGGAAAAATGTGGATTTATAAAAATTAGTCAGACTTACGTGTTGAAAATATATTCTCCCACAAGGACTCTTTCATTTTCTTGTATGTGCCTTTTAATACTGATTTCTTGATTTTAAAATACGCCTTTTTTCCAGCACACTCTTTAGTACCTTTTAAATATACAAAGATTTAGGCAGGGCACTGTGGCTCACGGTTGTAATCCCAGCACTTTGGGAGGCTGAGGTGGGCGGATCCCTTGAATTTAGAAGTTTAAGACAAGTGTGGCAAAGCGACAAAACCATGCCTCTACAAAACAATACAAACAAACAAACAAAAATTAGCCAGGCATGGTGGCACACGCCTGTAGTTGCAGCTACTCAGAGCCTGAGGCGGGAGGATCCCTTGAGCCCGGGAGGCTGAGATTGCAGTGAACCGAGATCACACCACTGCACTCTAGCCTGGGCAACAAACTGAGACCCTGTCTCAAAAACCAAACAAAAAAATATAATAAATATATATATATTTATGGATTTGATATATATATTATGGATTTGATATATGCATGTATGAAATTGATTTTCTAAAATATATGAACATTTGTTTCTGTCATTTAAAGTTTTAATCCATACTGATTTTAGGCACACACTAGGCGAGTATTCTTCTCATGAGGTAGGGAACCAAAATTATCTTTTAAATTTTTTTGAAGTTAGTGTATCTTATTACTTCATTGAACTGACATGCTAGTTTTTTAAAATATCAAAGTTACATATATACATGATCATTTTGAACTCTTGCTCTGTTCTGTTATTCGATTTTTCTATTCCTATTGCAATAACATATTATCTAATTTCTTGTTGCTTTACATCTTCATATTGGGCAAAGCAAATATTCTTCATTCCCATTAGCAAAATAAAGCTCTGCCAAAACAATCAGAACACAGCATTAGAAAACATATGGAGTTGGAGTTGCATTGAATTGACCAATCAATATGTTGAGAAATGTCATATTTCTCAAATGTCATATTTGTATGCCTTTAATATCTCTACATTTAGTCTTATAATTTCGCGTGTATAAGCATTCAATATTTTTCATAAAAAAATGTTACTAGGTACTATATGGTATCTTTTCTATTGTAATATTAATTTTAAATTATGTTTACCAATTGTTTTCTGTGTCCTTAGAAAAAATCTTTGCTATTTGCCTAGATTTTTGTGTAGTAATCCATTTTCAGCACTTTAACATTTTATCATTTATAATAATTTTTATAGATGATTGGCTTTTCTCTGTATTCACTTATTTACTCCTAATAATGGCCATTTTAGTACCCCCTATCATTTATTGTAATTTAATTATTATATATGTCTGATTGTCATAGTGAGGACTTTCAGCACAATAATAATTAGACGTGGTGATGACAGGCATCTCTATTTTGTTATTGCTCAGAAGAGAGTACTTGTCATCATTCCCCACTTAGAATAATATTTGCTGTTGGTTAAGTTCATTACCTTTATCAGGATGACAAATTACCCTTTTATTCTTCATTTATTAAGAGTTATATTCACGAACAAGTGCTGATCTTTATAAAATATTTTTTCTGCATACTTTTTTCCTTATTTTCTTCTAACGCAGTGAATAATTTATAAATTTTTCAATAATAGTAAATTTTCCTTGTTTACCTAAACCTCAAAATGTTCATAAAAATTTTTGTCTTTAGTACATTTTGGGGTTAGTTTTGCTATTATTTGACTTAGAATTCTTCTTCTATATAAATTAGAGAAATGGGTCTGCGATTTTCATTCTCTGTTTTTGTTGGGTTTTGTAGCGTAGATAATGCTAGAATGATACAGGCAATTTTGAAACAATCCTTCATTTTATATTCCCCACATGATGTTCAATGGGATTATAATGGTGTGCTTTAACTCTAGAATGTTTGGCAGAATTTACAACCAAAGCAATGTAAGATTAGTATTTCTTCATGAAGGGTATCAACAATGGCTTAAATTAAGTAAATAATTTAATAATTACTTTGAACTTTGCTGAACTTTGCTTTAAAAAATGTCTTTTAAAACATTTGGTCCTTGAAATCTGCTCTTTCCTGGAATTGTTTTTATTACAGCATATTTTAGAATTTGTTTCCAGAAAGATGTACATAGCATATCCCCATTCTCTTCTTTAGTGTCTTCCTCATTTTCTGTTGTTTTTTCCTATTCATTTATCAGAGTTGTGTGTCCCTCCCCCTACTTCATCCCTACAGATAATGTCTATTATGTTAAATACTTCAAATAATCAATCTTTATCATTTGTTTTTTCTGTATTATTTAACATTTTGTTAAGTATTTCAGTTATTTCTGTATTTTTTTCTAATATTTTACATTTTATGAATTGTTATGTTGTTCTGTCTCTAAATTTTCAATTGTATGTTTAGATCATTTTCATGATTTGATTATTACATATTGGATGCATGTATCAAAATATTTCATATACCCCTAAAATATGTATAAATATTACATATCAATATAAAGTAGAAATTAAAATTTTAAAAATAATAACATAAAATAAGTGTTTGCAGTGACAAACTTCCATCAAAATCCTGTTTGTGCTGAATTCCAGAAGTTTTATATTCTTTGTTTTTATCTTTATTTGTTTTTAAATATTTCTAAAAGTTCTATTATAGTTTATTGTTGATTCATAGATATATAAAATCATATGACTTAATTTCTAAATAAAGTCATATTATTTAAATGCTTTTAACTCCATTGAAATTGCATTTTGGTCAGAGCATGTATGATATATTTATTATAATGTTTATTTTTTTTAAATTTACTGAGAATTGAGCTAGGGTCTAATATTGCAAGTTTTATAGTGTCCAAAGTGTGCTAGAGAAATATATGTATTCTCTAATAGTTGCATGAAAAATTCTGCAGCAAGTTCTCCATGCTTCATTTTATTAACTGTGTTGTTCAATATTTTATATCTCAGCAGTTTTTATCTGCTTGATTTTTGGTAATCAATGAAGGGATTTAAAATCTCTCCTTATAATGTTTCAGTTTCTCCCTATCTATTAGTTTTCTATATATTTGGGGTATTTTTATTATATTCTTATATTCAGAATTATATTTTTTGTGGAATTTTTCTATTTTGTGAATACTTTCTCCTCCATGATTTTTTGATAATACACTCCATTAAGAATTTTACCTTCAAAAGTTAGGAAGTTGTTCTGTGAAATATTTGGTAGTCAGAATTGAAATACACCAACCTTTTAGTAAGTAACTACTAATATTAAAAATCAATTGTACATTGGTTTCTGTTGCTAGACAGATGGAGTAGATGTGTCTTTCCTTATTATTCTATGATTTTTAACTAAAAACTTTGGTTATTATATACAAAATAAGCATTTAAAAAATCTCTTAAACATGGAAAGAAGAAGGCACCCTGGCAAAGGACATCATGATACAAGTAATGACATGGTGATAAATTTACTGAGCTTTTTTTTTTCTTCATATATTCCTGATTTGGAGATAGAGAAGCTGGCAAACTGGGAACATCAATGAGCACAGAAAAACAAAATAGCCCAACAAACCCCACTCTCTCTAGCCCAAGGGCCTGTAAAGGAAGAGTTTAGTAAGATAGGAAAGTTTTAAACAATAACCAGTCTCATTCAATCAAATGCCACAAAAAAAAAATAAATAAATAATAAATAAATAAATAAATAAAAATAAAAAAAAGGTCCCATCCCTACTAATGACAGATAAGGTTGAATAGAAAACCCGGTCTTACACCATTGCAAGGCTATAACAAGATTCTCAAACAGCACTGTTGGGTTAGTGTCAGAGAAAGCCAGGTGGGAAGCCAAAACTTTCATTTCTGTCTCCAGTAATGAACCCCATCCACAGCTAGAAGAGGAGACCATACGGGAAAATTGGACTTCCATCCACATATGGCTATAATGGGGCTCCTTTCTCCACTCATATTGGAATGATATAAAAGAAGGGGTAATAGAGAGTCAAGACTTTCATTATCACTCCATAATAATAAAGTCAACCACAGCAGAGTGTCAGTAGAGATGATACAGCAAGCCCAAACTCCCATGTCCACCTAACAGTAACGAGGAACCAATCTCACCTTGGGTACCAATGGAGGCTGAGTGAGAGAACTTGAGTTTATCTGTTTATTATTATCGCTGTAACAAGTTACCACAAACATAATGGGCTAAACAATATAAATTTATTAGCTACAGTTCTGGGTATCAGAATTCTGAAGTGAGAATTGCTGGGCTAAAATTGAGAGGCGATTAGGACTGAACTGTTTCTGGAGTCTCTGGAGAAGAATCTGTTCCCTAGTCTTTTCCAGTTTCTGGAGCACACATACATTTCTTGGTTTATGGGACCTTCGTTTATCTTCAAAGTCAGCAATTATAAGGATCCCTGTAGTTATGTTGGGCCAACCTAGGAAAATCTCGACATCTCAAGTTCTATTAGCAATCTTAAATTTATCTGCAACCTTAATGCATCACTTGCCATATAACATGTAATTTATGTTGCCCATGCATTAGCATATTAACATTCTAGGAGAGGGAGCATTATTTTGCCTACTACACAATTAATAATGAGGAAAAAAAATATCATTTCCCTGCTGGAATGGTGTCAAAGAACACCAATAAAAAGGTTTAAATAAAATCCAGTGTTTCATAAGATAATCTGAAAATGAGCTTTTAACTGAAAATTACTTGATAGAAAAGAGCTGTAAAGATATCTAGAAGAATGAAAGAAAACAATCTATGTATACCAACATCATGAAAATTGAAAAAAAAATTAAATATTTTAAATCTGTATGAAAATGCCTTGATGGACAACTAAAAACACCCTTGAAATGATGTCTAAGAAAGTGTTCTGAAAGAAATAGGAAGTCTCATCAAATAAATAGATGGAATAAGGAAGAACCTATCAAAAATACTTGAAATAAAATGTTTAAAATAAAGCAAACTAAAAGACCAGTGGATAAGCTTGTGAGTATGTAGAAGGGCAATGAAAATAATCAGTAAACTAGAATATACAACAACAGAAATTGCCCAGTCTGAGCAAGAGAGAGAGAAAATTACATAAAAGAGACACATATGAATCTCAGGCACCTGTAGAACCACAACAGAAAATCTGATATTCATGTCCCTGGAGTCCCAGGAAAGAAATGAGAAATCACATGTGGCTGGAAAAGTCTTGAAATAAATAATGGCTAAAAACTTCACAAATTGGCAAGAAATGTTGGTCTACAGATTTAAGAAGCTGAGCAAATCTCAAAACAGAATAAACTCAAATAAATGTATACCAAGAAACTTCATAGCTACATTTAAGAAAGCAAAAGACGAAATACACTTAAAAGCAAACAGAAGGAAATATGTATATTATCTACACAGGAAAAACTGAATGACTTCAGAAACCATAGAAATTAGAAGAAAATGATACAATATTCAGGTGCTGAAAGAAAAGAACTGTCAGCACTGAATTCTATATCCAATGAAAATATTTTTCAGGAAAGATGTGTGGCATTGGTAAGCAGTCAAGTCGAAGGCACCACCGTATGCATCACAGATAAAGGTAAATATGGTGGCTGCAGCTGAGTTGTATACAGTATAAATTCAGGAAATCAAGTTGATAAAATTTAATGATATCATTACAAATGGAAGAAAGAGTTGCTGAAGATAAATCCCAGATTTCTGAAAGGAGTGCCTGGGTTGATGGGAAAGCTTGTATTAAAACAGGGAAGACCTGGGAAGTAACAAGTACTTGGAAAAATACCAAGAGTTTTAAGTTTTGTTCAACTTTTCCAATCTTACAAAAACCTGTTTCTTAACTTTAATGGAACTACAAAACTTATTTTTTCTTAAAATAAGTTTGTTTCTTTCCTAATTATTGAATTAGTAACAGATAAAGTAAATTATTGAATTAATAACAAATCAAAGAAATAGTTACATTTGTTATCAGTTGTTAAGTCATATTCATTGCATTTTTTTACCAATAAAATTGACACTCTTTTGTTATAAAATTCAATAATATTGAAAATTGCATAAGGTCAATTTATAATACCAAAATCAAGAAATAGAATATTAATCCAGAAAACACCCCTATGTTCCTTTGCTTTCGATGTCCCTTATGACTACCCAGGCCATAGCAACCAGATTTGTATTCTTTTCTTATCCTTTTGCCTTTCTCAAAATGTTACGAATGTATTGATTTTGTATCTAGCTTTTCAAACTACTACTGTGCTTGGAGATTCATATATATTGCATAATTCAGTGGTTTGTGTTTATTGTTGAATAGATTTTATGGATACACAACCATTGGCTTATCCATGTATTGGCTGAGTAATAGATTGCTTCCAATTTGGGATCATTAAAAATAAAGCTGCTATAAAAATTTACTTACAGGTTTTTGTGTGACTATAGATGTTCATTTTTCTTTAGTAAATACCTAAGAGTAGGATTCATGGATTCATGGACTATATGTTCTGCATTTCTATAGTTATTTAGATTTAATTGTGTATTTAATATTTGAAATACATTCAGTCAGTTGTTTGTTACCACGGATCTGCTTTTTTAAGACTGCATTTTGATTTATCATTTGTCTGGTTCAAAAAAGAAATATTTATTAATATGTGCAGATGAATGATGCTTTCTAAATTCTTGAGCTTCTAACCATATTTTATTGATGTCATAATGTGTGGATGACATTTGATTTGGAATATAATTTTTCCTCTGGTGAAATCTCTGAGGATCTCACTCAGTATTTGCCAGTTCTGAAGGGAAATCTACAAACTATATACTCGTCTCTTCCTATTTGTAGATAAAATGATAGAAGTCCTTGATACACACCTGTGGTTTTGTTATGGCTAGTATTTTAAATAATTATGTTTATTGTATTTTCTATGTAGTACATGATAAATTATTTTCATTCCTCACTCAGGATTCTTGCTTTTTTACTTTTATTTTCTGAATTGTAATATTAAATCTTGTTTCATCTCCATTAAAAAAAATCTTTATTGCAAAAATTTCAAATAGTTAATCTCAGCTCCTTATGCACTTTTACATTCTCACTTTTCATGGTCTTTATACATTAATAACCTCCGTTTGGATTAATTTTTTTTGTTTGTTTTGTACATTTGGTTTTAAGTTGCTCTGTATTGCTATTTGCATATTTACAGTATGTTCCTAATTTGCTTGTGCTTTTTATTGCTGGAGTTAGAACTGTGGTTGCATCACATTAGAAAATTAAGATAATCACATTAGGTTTATATTTTTTTCATATAGAAGTTTGAGTATAGTATGTATTTGATGAGAAAAATTTTAAAACAAGTTTTAATTTCTAAGTTTGAAGGCTGCTATAGTATCTCCTACTTCCTTAAGTTCCTTACAAAATAGAAATTGCACAGTACACCTGTGGAAATTACAATAATACATTGAACTCAGACAGGAATTGTTGCATTTGAATGTTCCATCTTGATTGGCTTGGTGCCATACTTGCAATAGTAAGTGAGTACTCATCTCATTGTTTAAGTGTGTGGTTCCTCTCCCTTTCTGCCACAGTCTCTTGCTTCTGCTTTTGCCATGTGCTCCTGCTCCATCGCCTTGAATAAAAGCTTCTTGAAGCCTACCGAGAAGTTGAACAGATGTCAGTACCATGCTTGTACAACCTGCAGAACCAAGAGCCAATTAAATATCTTTTCTTTATAAAGTACTCAGTCACAGGTATTTTCTTATAGCAATACTGCAATGACTTAATACAAGGATATTGTCCATGAAAATTTCCCCAACCTCACCAGAGGTGTTGACAGGCAAAGTAGAAAATTTAAAGAACCCCTAAGAGATACTATACAATAGCATCATCCCCAAGACGCATACAGATCAGATTCTCCAAAGTCAATTTTAAAGAAAAAAATATTAAAGGAAGCTAGAGAAAAGGAGCAGGTTCCATTTGTACATGGAACCCCGTCAGTCTATAGACCTTTCATCAGAAACCTTACAAGTCAGAAGAGATTGGGGACCTATCTTTAACATCCTTAAAGAAAAGAATTTCAAACAACAACAAAAAAGTCATTCTCAGCCAAACTAAGCTTTATAAGCAAAGGAGAAACAAAGCCTTTTCAAACAAGCAAATGCTAAGGGAATTTGTTACCACCAGCTTTGCCTAATAAGAGATCTCTAAGGGGGTACTAAATATGAAAATGAAAGACTGATATCTTCCATCACAAAAACACACTAAAGTACAGAGCCCACTGACACTATAAAGCAACTGTACAATTAAGTCTACATAACAACCACCTAACAACACTATGACAGGATCAAACCCTCACAAACCAATATTTACCTTAAATGTTAACTGGCTAAACAGCCAAACTTAAATGGCACAGAGTGTCAAGTTGGATAAAGAAGCAATGCCCAACTGTATGCTGTCCACAAGTGATCCAGCTCACATGCAATGACACCCATAATCTCAAAGAAAAAGGATGGAGAAAGGTTTATGAACCAAATGGAAAACAAAAAAGAGCGAGAGCTGCTATTCTTATTTCAGACCCAAAAGGCTTTACACCAACAATAATAAAAAGGACAGAAAAAGATCATTATATAATGATAAAGGATTCAATTCAACAAAACAACTTCACTATCCTAAATATATATGCACTCAAAATTGGAGCACCCAGATTCATAAAACATGTTCTTAGAGAGCAACGAAGAGATTTAGATAATCACACAATAATAATGAGAGATTTCAACACCCCAGTGTTAGAGATCATTGAGGCAGAAAACTAAAAAAAAGATATTCTGAATCTACACTCACCACTTGTCCAAATGGACTTAACAGATATCTACAGAATATTCCACCCAACAACAGAATATACATTCTTTTCTGCACATGGCACATACTCTAAGTTTAACCACACACTTGGCCATAAAGCAATTCTCAACAAATTCAAAATACATAAATCTTACTAACCACACTGTTGGATCACCACACAATAAAATGAGAAATCAATACCAAAAACATCACTCAAAACCATATGATTACATGGAAACTAAACAATCTGTTCCTGACTGGCTTACCCTTAATTTCATTCTTTACCCAAATGAAGGGGGAATAAAACAGCAGAGAAAGAGATGCTCATTCATTAAAGAATAAAGTTAAGTCAGAAATCACAAAAGTTTTTGAGACAAATGAAAACAAAGGTACAACATACTAGAATCTCTGCAATGCAGTTAATGCAGTGTTAAGAGAAAAGTTCATGGCACTAAACGCCTACATAAAGAAGTAAGAAGATCCCAAATTAACAAGCTAACATTGCACCTAGAGAAACTAGACAAACAAGAACAAATTAATACCAAAACTTGCAGAAGAAATAACCAAAATCAAAATCAGGGCTTAAAGAATGACATTGAGAAGTGAAAATCCATACAAACGATCAATGGACCAAAAACTTGCTTTTTCAAAAGAATAAACAAGATTGATACACCACTAGCTAGATTAATAAAAAAGTTAAAGATCAAAATAACCACAATCAGAAATGACAAAGGGAACGTTACCACCAACCCCACAGAAATATAAAACATCATCAGAGACTGTTGTGAAAATCTCTATGCACACAAAACTAGAAAACTTAGAAGTAATTCATAGATTCCTGGAAAAATACAACCTCCTAGGACTGAGCAATGAAAAAATTTAAATCCTGAGCAGAACAATAACAAATTATAGAATTGGATCAATAATTTAAAAATCTACCAACCAGAAAAATACCTGAACTAGATACCTTTACAGCTGAATTATAGCAGATGTACAAAGAAGAGTTGGTACCAATCCTATGAAGGTATTACAAAAAATTGAGGAAGAAGGACTACTCCCTAATCCACTTTGTGACACTGGCATCATTCTGTTACCAAACTGGCAGAGGCACAGAGAAAAAAAATCAGGCCAATATTTCTGATGAACATAGATGCACAAATCCTAAACCAAACACTATCAGACAGCATCTAGCAGTACATCCAAAAGGTAATTCACCATGATCAAGTTTGCTTTATTCCTGTTATGAAAAGTTGGTTCCGCATATACAAATCAATAAGCTCTGATTGAGCATATAAACAGTGCTAAAAACAAAACTACATGATCACTTCAATAGATGCAAAAAGGATTTTGTTGATATTGAATATCTCTTCATGTTAAAAACCCTCAACAATGTAGGAATCAAAGGAACATACCTCAAAATAATAACAGTCATTTATGACAATCCACAGCTAGTAGTAAATTGGGCAAAAGCTGGAAGCATTCCCCTTGAGAATCGGAACAATAAAAGGATGCCCACTCACACCACTCATATTCAACATAGCACTGGAAGTCCTAAACAAAGCAATCAGGCAAGAGAAAGAAATAAAAGTAATTCAAATGAGAAAATAAGTCAAACTATCTCCTTTGTCAAACAATATATATCTATACCTAGAAAACCTCGTAAGTTTACTTATAATCTATACGTAGAAAGCCTCTGCCCAAAGGCTCTTAGAACTGATAAACAATTTCAGTAAGTGTTCAGGATACAAAATCAATGTACAAAAATCAGTAGCATTTCTGCATAGCAATAATATTCAACCTGAGAATCAAATCAAGAAACCAGTCCCATTCACAAGAACCGCAAAAGGGCCGGGCGGGGTGGCTCAAGCCTGTAATCCCAGCACTTTGGGAGGCCGAGACGGGCGGATCACTAGGTCAGGAGATCGAGACCATCCTGGCTGGCTAACACGGTGAAACCCCGTCTCTACTAAAACGTACAAAAAACTAGCCGGGCGAGGTGGCGGGCGCCTGTAGTCCCAGCTACTCCGGAGGCTGAGGCGGGAGAATGGCGTAAACCCAGGAGGCGGAGCTTGCAGTGAGCTGAGATCCGGCCACTGCACTCCAGCCTGGGCGACAGAGCAAGACTCCGTCTCAAAAACAAACAAACAAACAAACAAAAAGAACCACAAAAAGAATAAAATATCTAGGAATACAGCTAACTGGGATGATGAAATATCTCTACAATGAAAATTACAAAACACTACCCAAATAAATCAGAAATGATTACAGAAACAAATGGAAAAATATTCCATGTTCATGAATAGGAGGAATCAATATTGTTAAAATGACCATACTGCCCAAAGCATTTCACAGATTCAGTGCCATTCCTGTAAAACTACTAATGTTATTTTTACAGAATTAGAAAAAAAAAAAAAAAAAACTACTCTAAAATTCATATGGAACAAAAAAATAAATAAATAAAATCCTAAATGATCAACATAATCCCAAAAAGCAAAAAGCAAAAAGAACAGAGCCAGATTCATCATACTACTCAACTTCAAACTATACTACAAGGCTACAGGAAAAAAGCATGGTACTGATACAAAAATAGACACAGAGACAAATGGAAATGAAAGAATGCCACACACACACACACACACACACACCCCTACAATCATGTGATCACTGACAAAATTGGCAATAACAAGCAACCAGAAACAAATTCTCTATTCAATAAATGGTGTTGGAATAACTAGCTAGCCATAGGCAGAAGATTGAATCTGGACCCCTTCCTTTCACCATAGACAAATATCAACTCAAAATGGATTAAAGACTTAAATGTAAAATCAAAACTGTGAAAACCCTAGAAGTAAACGTAGGGAATATTATTCTGGGCATAGGCCTTGGCAAAGATTTCATGATAAAATCTCCAAAAGTATTTGCAACAACAAATAATAGATAAATGGGAGCTAAGTAAACTCAAGAGCTTCTGCACAGCAAAATAAACTATTAACGGAATAAACAGAAAACCTACATAATAGAAGAAAATATTTGCAAACTATAAATCTAACAAAAGTCTAATATCCAGAATTTATAAGAAACTTAAGTCAATGAGCAAAAAACAAACACCCCCATTAAAAATGGTCCAAGGGCATGAACACACACTTCTCAAAGGAAGACATATATGGAGCCAACAAACATATGAAAAAATACTCAACATCACTGATCATTAGAAAAATGCAAATCAAGACCACAATGAGATACTATCTCACACCAGTCAGAGTGGCTACTATTAAAAATGCAAAAAAACCACAGTGACTGGCAAGGCTGAAGAGAAAAGGAAGTGCTTATACTTTGTTGGTGCAAATGCAAATAGTTCAGCCACTGTGGAAAGCAGTTTGAACATTTCTCAAAGACGTTAAAACAGAATGAGACCCATTAGGCCCAGCAATTAAATTACTGGGCATATACCCAAAAGAATGCAAATGGCTCTTCCAAAAAGATACATAGACCCATGTATTCATCACAGCACTATTCATAAGAGCAAAGACATAGAATCAACCAAGATGCCCATCAGTGGTGGATTGGATAAAGAAAATGTGGTACACATACCTCATGGAATACTACACAGTCATAAAAAAATAAAATCATGTCATTTGCAGCAATGTAGATGCAGCTGAAGGCCATTATCTTAAGCATATTAATGTAGGAACAGAAAACCAAACAATGCATGTTCTTATTTATAAGTGAGAGCTAAACATTAAGTACACATTGAGTCTCACAAAGATGAGAACAGTAGACACCAAGGCCTACTTAAGGGGGCACGTTGTGAGGAGAATGAGGTTTGAAAAATTACCTATTAGGTACTATACTATGTTCACTACCTGTGTGATGAAATCTTTTGCACAACAAACTCCAACAACTTGCAATAAATTAATGTAACAAACCTGCACATGTACCCCTTGAACCTAAAAGAAAGTTGAAAAAAAAACAGAGCGTGGAAAATCAAAAGATAGTACAGGTTAAATGTCCTCATGTACTGAAATTTCATAAAGTATGTGATGAGGAATTTTCTATAGGGTTAAACAAACTCTGAATCTCTCACTGTCTTCTTTCACATATATATATATATGAAACTTTATATATATAAGTGAAACTTATATATGTATAAGTGAAACTTTATATATATAAGTGAAACATATATATATAGTTTTGTGAACTATATATATATATATATATATAGTTTTGGAAAAGGATCTATAGAATGTATCTTTCAAGAGCTTTTATACAATAGGAATGTGTGCTTGATATTTTTTATTTAAACTGTTACCTGAATATCTTTTCATGTTGCTATCTCGAAAAAAAGCTTTCTTCAAAAGACTTTTAATTGCATTACAAAAGTTTACAATAAATTAACTTGTAGTCTGCATTTCAATTCTAAAAGTTCACCTGATATTTTTATATTTAAGTAAAACATAACACAAATATATATAAAAATCAGCATTTTGCTTCAATGTACATTAATAACTATTCCAATTTGGCACTTATAAGTGTTTATCCTTATAACAAATGTAACATATTAAATTATAGTACAAAAAATATAATCATTCCATGATTAAAACCCAAAACTAAATGATTATTAGGTCATTTGTGATAATATTATTGAATATGAACTATTATAACTACTATTTCAAATACTTAGATGTCACATATTCAAATATGGAGCAAAATGTAATTATTTTGGTTGACTTCCATCATAGAAATCACTTAGAAAACTGTTAAGCAAAGATGACTTTATTAAACTTATTGTTTAATAAGTTCCAAGGGTGAATAACACCCTCACAAAATTTCAGTTGTGTTTCCAAAGAAGTTAGTGATCTGAGTTCAAGTGGTTTAGTTATTTTTTTAAGGTAAGGAACTAGTTAAAACTAGGATAAAGTTTTAACAGATTGTTTAGTGCTGGTGGAGAAGGTTATAATTCATATCTAATTAGCAAAATGTGGTGCTGAAAAGCAAGCTGTTTTCCTAGCTAGGAAAAGTGTTACCTGAGAAAATGTTCCATGCCCAATTGAACAAGCTGATGGCAAGATTTTACAGAATCAAACAGGAAAACTGCTTAATGATTTGCAGTCTTATTTTCCTGTGCAAGAAATTTCTGAGGTGAATAATTATGTTATATTTGCAGAAGCAGTCTCAGTTCTCAGCCTCCATCACTGAGTTTATATTAAGGTAAGTGGTCACATTTCTCATTTATCTCTACTGATCTTTCTCAGTCTGACTTCAAGAATACACCACTATATATAGACATGGTCAATCACCATATCACAATGGTTTCAGATGTTATGATTGTATACCAAACTTCCAATGATGGCTGTTTCAATCACTATAAAAGTCAGCTGTTCTGGACATTTTTAAATTAGTATTTTGTAGAACCATTTTATGGGACAGTTATTGCACACACCACATAAGGCCATAATGATCACACTATTGGAAACATGCAACATGTATAAATACTAAAAGAAAGATTGTATCAAACTTTATAGTCCATTGCCTAAAGTCAAGTGATAAGCATATAAAAATTATGCTAAGAGAAAAAAATATCATCTTCAATCTAAAAAGCCCAAAGAACCATATACAATAAAGTTAGTCAATCACTTAACTGCTTGATATTTCTGTTTCCCAATTCCTTTGTTCTCTCTCTTTCTTTCTTATGACAAATATGTCACCTTGAAACTCTGGTAGTGGTTTGTTTGAAAACACTACTCATTTAATTTCATAAATTCTCCAAAGGTGAAAACGTATCAAAAATAAAAATGAAACAAACAAAAAACCCCACAAAACTCATACTGGATCACTGAACATTATTGTATGATTTTAGCACTACCCAGAAAAATTAGAATTGTTCCATATTTCAATATTCACAATAATCAATAGATTAATTTAAAGAATAAGTGTATAGGTGTGCTTAAATGGGAGCTTATCTTTTAATTTCAATAAAGTGAGGCATTTTCAAGTGTATACCATTCATTTCATAAATGAGAAAGCTCTAACATATGAATTCACTAAACAAGAATTATACATATGAAGGATTAAGCTACTGTATTTACCTACCACATAATGTCTCCAGGAAGTGCTCCAAAGTACCTCCTATTTTAGGAGTTGTATGACAGACAGTCTTAGACATTTGGCTCTCTGTAGCCTTGACCATCTGAAAAGCTGTTTTGACAGAGTGTGATGACAGAGTTTAGCTCAGAAATCACCTGACACATTGCAGAGTAATGACAGGGAAGGAAAGTGGGTGGCACTACAAAAATAGTGTCACTTCTCAAGAGTTGTTTTGATGGTGTATTTTAGTTAAATCACAAGCAAAACTGAAGGTATAGTTTGGACTCATATCGAAAGAGACTGGAGGCTCAAAGAAGAGTATTGTTAGAGAGCTGATTGGTATACTAAATGAGTGATTATGACTATTAGTGATTCAGATACTAAAATAGAAGAAAACAGAAATAAAAGCTTCCTGGGGTGGGGGAAGTATTAAAACAAGAACATGCAGATTGAAGCATGCATATCCATGGTATTAGTCATCTATGTCTTGTTCATAGAGTCTTGGATGAAAGCTGCCTACTTCATGGAGTGATTCAGTGATACCTAAAATTCCAAGAAATTTGGAACTCTTTTTTTGTTGTTGAAATCATAAGGTGATAAACATAATAGTTAAATATCTGTTGTTGATACTAAGTGTTATTTATTGATGAGTTAGATCAATGCGATTATACATATTGTAAATTAATTATTTAATAGCCTGGACATTAAATATACTTTCTAACAGAGACATCCCTCTATACTAGAACTTTGTTTTTTGAGGCCAAAAATTTTAAGTGGAAAACTAATTCAAAGTTCTATATCTATAGATAAATATCCCCAATAGTCTATGTAGCGCAATTAAACATAAAAGTTGACTAGGAGAAAATTAGTTATCAATTTTTTTAGAAAATAACACATGCACTATTTCTTTCTAAAGTTGAAAATAATAGCTCAGTATCAATTAAAGCCATACATGTAAGTTTCTCTAAATTGTTTACCAATAATTTTAATTACCCTTGTTTGTTATTCATTTGGCTGACAAAATACTTACAAATTCTCCTTAGTATGCCAATTGTTATTTATTAAATGTTAATAAATTGGGATAATAGTAAAATTGATTATTTAGAATATTTTGGCAAAAATCAGGAAGTATATATACATCATTTTGTGTATCAGTTTTGCTCCTGAAATTTTAAAAAGAGTGATATGCACAGAAAACCAAAAAAATGGAATTAATATTTTGATACAAACTGGAATTTTTGCTCCTAAAATACACTGAAGAATTTGAGTGAGCTACATAGAAACCTGGAGAGACCATTTTCAAATAATTTGTAATTTATAATTTATAATTTTTCTTCTCTTTCTCTGCATTTATTCTTCTCCTCCTCCTCCTCCTCCTCTCCTTCTTCTTCTTCTTCTATAACCTCTCCTTGAAAATTTTAGCTATAACATATAAGAAAAAAATTCAAAAACTTTGTCTCTGACATATATCTGTCTTAGAACTTTCATACAGCATTTTAATTGCCTGTTAAAAGTCATACTCTTAATATTTAATAGATGTTCCAGAATAAATATACCAAAATTGGAGTTCATTTTCCTATTTCTGGTCTTCCTCTAGTATTATATAATTTGATTAACAGCATGGCTAAAAGTCCTACGAGTTTCTTTCATAAATAAGGTGTAATATATAAATAACTTGTTTTCTTGCCCTCCATATACAGCCACATGTCTTCTGTAGATTAGTATTCCAGCATATCTCTCTATATCCAGGTATTCATAATCACGTGCATTCTCATTGTCATAGTTATTTTTATGTTTTTATTTCAATGGATGTAACAAACTAAAACATAAAATGTACAAAGTAAAATAAGATTTCCTGTATATATAGAGAGATTTCATATATATTTTTTTTCTTATGCCTAAATCAATATTAACATGTTATCACAGGTGTTTCAGTTTTTTTTTTTTTTTGTGAAGTAACATGTTTCCAGTTTTTGACAAATAACAAATCAAAACAAAAACAATGTGTCTGGCTAACTGACTTCCTTGAGCCACAAATTGAAGATGACTTAGAAATAAAGGCATGTGGGGAAACCTGAGAAACTAATGTAACAGCCTGAGAGATTCTTAAGAAAAAAATATGTTGTTTCCCAGAGTTAGAAGGGCTAGAATTTAGAGAGATTACTGGAATAAGGAAAGCATTTGAGTTATATTCTTTGCTCTTTCACTCCACCAAAATTGGCCAGGAAATAATATTTTCAAAGATTTGAAGCAAATAATTTATAATTGATAATTTTATTTCTAGCAGAAATACAATTAAAATGTGAAGAAAAAATAAGCAATATGAGTTCTCAGAAAGTTATCAGAGAGTAATCTTATTTGTAAAACACACTTTGGGAACTAGAAGAGAGAGAAAGTAATGCAGAGAAAGAGAGAAATGAAGACAGAAGGAGAGATGCTAACTGTTACTCCCTTTGGCTCAGGGTATTCTTCAATCTAGCTACTGTTTGATTGTTTTTATCTCTTCGTGCTTCATACTTCCATACCCTTTTCTCTTTTTCTATCTGCCTCTTTCTCTCTTCCTCACCTTCTCTCTGCCTCTCTCTCTCTTTCTCGCTTTCTCTCTTCCTCTCTCTCTCCTTCCCTTCCCCAAGCCTTCTTCACAATGACATCTTAATTGTACTATGTATATACACATATATGTTTGTATCTATCAATCTGCCTACCTACTGACCTACCTATCTGTTTATTTTTTACTGAGGCATAAGGTATAGACACAAACTATAGAGGGCCAAACTGAACTCATATCAACTGATGAATTTTTACATATGTGTATAACCTTGTAAACCCTACCTAGATCAAGATAAAGAATGTTTCTAGCACCACTCCTACCCCTAGTAATCTCCTTTCTGCCTTTTAAGTCCAAGTCATTGCCTAGAGATAAACACCATTCTGAATTTTTATCTCAATTGTGCAAAGTTGTCTGTTCTTCAGTTTTACATAAATGGAATCTTAAGTAATGTACTCTTTGATGTTGGGCTTCTATTTCTGAATACAGTGTCTGTGAGATATATTCATATTGTAGGGTATAACAGTAGAGAGCTTATTTTTATTACTGCACTGTATTCTGTTGCATATAGAATTCATCCATTTCAATATTCAGTGCCTATTTAAGACTTCTGTAAATTTCCAGTCAGATTATACACATTTATACTGGTTAATTTCAATAATTTTTTTTGCATATATTCTGAATATGTTTTGGTTAAATACATATACTGTTAATGTATTACCTGAGACTGTGACTTGTCTTTTATCTTCCCAAGTCGTTTTTGTGGATTAGCAGAATTTCTTCATTATAACAAAGTTAAATTTGTCAATTGCTATTTTTAAAGTTAAATTTTTGCACGCTATTTAGAAAAATTTTGCCTCATATAAAGTCAAACTCCAATTTTTCTTATAGAAGCTTTATTTATTTACATATTTGTTTACTTACTTATATTTATCTTTCACAATTAGGTCTATAGTCCATCTCAGATTGATTTTTGCATCTGGTGTGAAGTAGGGATCAATGGCCCACTTTTTCACATAGATATGCAAATACTTCAACACCAATTATTGAAGAGCTTATCTTTTTTATTTATTTACACTGGCATCTTTTTCTTAAATCAAGTGACAATTCAAGACATGCCAGTCTATTTCTGGATTTCTTACTGTTTTTCCACTGATCCATTTGTTTATATTGCATCAATACACACTGTCTTAGCTAAGGTTTTTCTTCATTCCTTATATTCAATAGTGTACCTGTTTCTCTTCAAGATTGTTTAGGTTGTTTCAGTGGGGAAGGAAAGGCTACAATTCTCTCTTCTTTCATACAGACGTCTGGGGCAGTGTTGATTCTAATTAGAATATTTTGTAAACATTTATAATTTATGATAAAATTTGCTACCCGAAATGTGTGGAAGGCTAGTAGTCTCTTTAATATTGAACTCAGAATTGTTTTAGCAGAATATACCTAGTCTGTCTAGATTATTTATTACATTATTTATTACAAATTATTAAATACATTGCAATTTGTGGAGTAACAGAATGAAGCAATAACATAGCATTTTTATATAAAATATAAATTATGCAATTATTTGTTAATTCATTCTGCATTCAATATTTGTTTCTACATACCAAAAATATGTCCAATGTGGAAATGGGAACCAGAGAGCTGCTTCTGATAAATTAACAACCTCTCAATGTGGTTCATGTGATAGCTTCTTTCTTAAATGCTTTGCAAATCATTGTTGAATCTTAGCGCTGAATAAGATTGAGATTTTGTGTCAGTCTAATTTACATGTTGAACTTTATTAAACTGGTGAACAAGAAGGGCAGTCTTTCAGATGCACACTATACAATAACATAATGTCTAAGAGATGTATTTAAAAAATAGAAAGTGACAAGAGACACAATAAGAATTTGATTTAGGTCATTGTCAATTACTGCAAAATTTGAATTGGCTAAAGCTTTGGGACATGTCGTAGGTTACATGGCCTATTAATAAAATTATGTAAGATAAACTCAAAATAGGGAGACTAATAAATTGGTATATGAGGACATCCAAATTCTGAAAAGAAAGAAGCACCATTTCTTTTTCTGGATATCATTTCCAATATAAATTAAATTGAAACTTGTAATGAAGAAAATTAAAATACTGACAAAGGCAGTATAAGATATATTTGGTTTCTGAGAACCTGCTGATACTTACATGGCTGCCAGATCAGATATAATAAATGAAGTGACTATTTATTGCTTGATAAAACATATATAAGTAGATATGACCTACGAACAAGTAATGATAGTATCCAGAAGGTATTCTGTGAAGAAAGTGGATCATATGATGAAGAAGTACCAATAGAAATTGTATGAATGTCTACTAGCATAGATTTTTCAAATAAATGATTGGGAAAAAAATATTGATGCTAGAAACTGCTAAATACTGACAAACACAAGAGATTATTTGCAGTCATGCCCAATGGCTGCAAAGTTTGTGGATAGAAATTTCTCAGTTACATGGTAGTTAATTAGCCATGTTGAACAAAAAAGGACATGAGTCTACCTCTCATATAAAACTATAGAAGATGAAAAGATTGAACAAGTGGTCAGAATGTGCTCAGTCAACTCCTGGGGAAGGATTATGAAGGATATATGCATTGACATTGTTACTGGCTCAGGATTGGTAAACAAAACTTTTTGTTAACATCAAACACTAGTTCTGTATAATGTTCTTCCAATGAGGGATAGAGAGAAAAAATATTTTTTAAAAGCCCTAAAAAAAGTTAGGGACAATCTGGGGCTATGTTTTGTGGTCCTAAAATTGTAGCTTGACTATGAGTTGAAAAACAAGACTTGAGAAAATATTCTGTGGCTGAAATGCCTTACCAGATTTTTCACTTGATGTGCCTATATATAAAGAAGAAGGCTTTGTCTCTTTTATTCTTAAATTAGGTGTTGACCAAATATTTCCTTCACCCAGTTTTGATAAAGCATGCTAAATGGGAATCTTTGGAACTGTTCAATCTCTCTTTTGCAGAACTATAGAGAAACGTAAATAATATAGAATTCCAGGAAAGCAATAACAGATTGCTTTCTATAACAGAAAGGGTTAACACAGAGAAGTCCAAGCTGACACATTAGGACACCTCACTTCTAAAATTATGAGAATAGTTTAAAGATGGATAATGATATCCACTAATTCAATTTTAAATATTCCCATATGGCAAATATATAAAGCAGATGGCTTAATGGGCTGACTGTAGACTATTAGGATTTAGACAAGGTAGTTCTCCTGATATCCTCAATGGTACAAGATATAATTAAAATATTTAAAAGAAGTAGAAACTATCAAAGGTGATGGTATGTCATAATACATTTACAAACACTTTATTTTCTATACCTATATTGGAGACCAGTCAAGGTAAGCACACCTGATATAGGCGAAATGGCCTTCAGAATGTACAAAGGATATTTAAATTGACCAGAAAACTATTAAAATATAGGAGAGCAACACTAATCCATTAAGATTGAGCATTCTCATTAGGAGTAATTTGGTGCCCAACATTAATGATATAATCATTGCCTGTTCAGAAGACAACATATGTGATGGCAAAATAAACAGTAGCCTGATAAACAAATAAAATCTTTGGAGTTTTAAAAACTGGACTTGAATGGCAGACATTAAGACCAAATGCCCTTCCTAGAGACTCGTCATCAAGATGAAAAACACTTGCTGTCTGAAGAAAAAAAAAGCGCTTTTCCAGAAAATTGGCAACAGTTAGCAGTAGTCCATTTAGAAAGATAATGAAGTGATTTGTTAGTAGAAGAGGCACATTTCTGATTAGATGAAACTTTTTTTTGTATCAAACAATAGTGGAAAGAAAATTAGATTAGCCAAGAAAAAAATAACTATAGGTATGGGATAAAAATCTACTCATTGGCTACAGAATTCACCATATATAATTCATCCATGTAAGCAAGAACCACTTGTATCCACAAAGCTATTAACATTTTTAAATATTTTATATATAGAGAGAGATCATGATATATCATATATGGTATATATAGAATATATATATCTAGATATATATAGAACATAGAATATATAGAGAGAATATATATCATATATATGATATACATATATATGATATATAATATATAGATACATATCATGAGATATATATGATATGTATATTTTTATATATGACAAGGCATGCTAAATGGAAATCTTTGGAATTGTGCAATCCCTCTTTCGTAGAACTACAGAGAAACATAAATAATATAGAATTCCAGGAGAGTAATAGCAGATTGTTTTTTATAACAGTAAGGGTTAACTCAGAGAAGTCCAAGCTCACACATTAGGACACCTCACTTCTAAAACTATGAGAACAGTTGAAGGAGGGATAATGTAATGTGTATGTGTGTGTATATAAATGTGTGTATGTATACATATAAATGTGTGTATATATATGTATAGGTATATATACATGTATATATACCTATATAGGTATATATACATGTATATATACATATATAGGTATATATACATGTATATATACTTATATAGGTATATATACACACATATGCATACATGTATGTGTGTAGATATATGCATACACATATACTATATATGCATATGTGTATATATGTATGTATCTATATGTGTGTATATGTATACACACATACACACATATATGTGTGTATACATACACACACACACACATATGTATATGAACAAATGAGTAGTTGAACAGCAGGGAAGCCCCAGCTAGGGACAGGATACTTATAAAGTCATTATGATATTAATAAATCTAAATGATGAAAGCTCATCTATGGATAGTGTGGTCTTCATCTGGATAAATTTTAAATTGAACATTTTAGCTTTAAAATTCTAATTTCTCAGTAAACTTAATTTTTGGGAAAATAAATTATAAAAGTTATGTAATCTCAATCAGAGATAAAGTGTCAATGGTAAGTAAAGAAGCCTGTAAGCACATGTTAAGAAACTATACTATAATAATAACATATGGTGTGCCACAAACAACTTGGAATATGTAATTTATTAAGCAATGGTCTTCAGTAACTAACTCAGGATATGCAAATATATAGTATACGGGAAACAATTATTTCTTTTGAGAAAAAATGGTAAGTGAAACTATAACTTTTAAACAGCTAAACAAACCCATCAAGAATAGTACTAGACAAAGCTAAAAGAATGACCTTGATTTCTGCCTACTGAGTACAGTGATCACCTCTGCTTTCAGTTCTACATAGATATCCCTGATATTAAAAGTGAACAGCAGCCTTATGGACTATTGAGTATGCTTTAGTTTAGATTTCATCAGTGACCAAAGCTTAGTTATTTAGAGGAATCTCAGTAAATTGAGCCAATGTATTTTCTTTGAGAGCTGGAGCAGGGTGTCACATTTTGTCCTAAGAAAGGGCTGCCACTTTTTCACATGAAGTCAAGATATCGGTGGGACCAGATTCCCTGCATTCTTTTCCATTTGGCATTTCCATTTGAAAATGAAGCTGGCTGGGCTCTTCTCACCTTTTCATAATTAAATGTGATTTGACACCACCTTAACTTAGGAATATGAGGCCGGAGAGTCAAAAGGCATGCATAGCTTGTATGTTTAGTTTAGACATGAATACAAGATAAAGCTTGTCACTTCTTTTCCTAAAGAGTGTATCTGGCAGCAGCAGCAGCAGCATCAGGGAAGCAATCAACCCTGAATTCTAAGGAGCGATCCAGGTACATAAATCCCCTTTGCCAAACTTCAGTTGGCAAAACATTCCGTCACAGGAACTTGTCGTTTAAAGGTGTCATTTGGGCAGTTAGGCCAAAAAGGACACTTTTACAACATGGCCTCTTGACTTGGTTCCCACTCGAAAAATACTGATTTGTGGACTAAGGACAATGCACAAGTGAAACATTTAACAATGCAAAGCTATGCTTTTGCACCTCCAGTTGATGGCATACGAGCATATTATTCTTCCAGAACACTGAAAAAATGTTAAATGGTATGTAATCTATGTAAAATATTCCCTTGTTTAAACAAAAAAAGAAGTGCTAGTATAAAATGACAATAGTAAAAATATTAAAGTATCTCATTATTCTGTGTCCACTTAATTGTCAACTGTTTCATCGTTAACACATAATATTCAATACATAGTTTTATGTAGTTGTCTTGGGCTATAGTAGATTCTATCATTGTTTTCCACCCATACTTGCAACTCTTCCACTTACACACTGGAGAAAGAAGGCAAATGCCCCTTTACAATGTTTTAAACTTTTATTTTCTTGAAATTTGAATAGTTTACCATGTATTCTGTGCCCTAACTATCTCTTCTTCCCTGGCATGATATCTTAGTCAGTTCAGACTGCTATACAAAAAATCCATAAACTGAATGGCTTATAAAAACTAAAAATATATTTCTTTCAGTTTTGGAGTCTGAATGTCTGGTATCAGGGTGCCAGCACTCCCTTCTAGGTTGCGGACTGCCAATTTCTTATCATAGCCTCACATGGTAGGAAAAGGGTGAGAAAGCTACTGGAGTTACTTCCAATAAAAGCTCTAATGCCTTTCAAGAGCACTATACTCTCATGACCTAATTATTCCCAAAGTCCCGTCTTCTAATACCATCACAGTGGGTGTTAGGATTTCAACACAGAAATTTGTGAGGTTCATAAACATTCAGTCCATTCCACATACCCAGTATTTTACCTTGCATATAATAGGCTCTCCAAAATATTTATTGAATTCAAACATCAAGAGGGATAATAGAAAGTAACTTTTATTTATTGACAATATTTGTGTCCTTTTATATTTTTGATACTTTTCTTAACAAATGTCAACAGCAAAGTATCTCTTTTCATCCATCTAATAAAGACATCAGAAGTAGACATAATTAGCAAATGGGACTCCTAATTTTGACATGAAAACTGAGGAGCTGTGTAAAGTTTGCAAGACGTTAGTCTCTTTTCGTGTTTCTTTACAGCAAAGTGAACCAGTTAAGGCAATAACACATTTAATTAGTCTCCAGAATAAGGACATTTTACACAAAGATAGATTTTATGCAAAATAGATTAGAATCAATAATAACTACCCAATAGTCAAAGCCTGCTCTAGCATGTCAGTCATGGGGCCACTAAGATTTAAAAAAGGAGCAATTTCATTGGGCTATGGAGATACGCTGCAAAATATTTTAAAACATTTATTTATCTGTGCATTTTAAATACAGAAATGATCATTTCTGAGGTTTGGATCAGTAAAATGTCTCCTATTCTCTTACTTGCACTACTATATTGAGTTTGCAGATGATCTTCCACCAGTAGTGTCCCACATGCATTTATGCTTTTGGCAATCTATATAAAAGGAGACTTGATGGAGGGTATGCTTCTGTACTGCACATCCCCAAGTGAAAGTATGTGTAAGTGGGTTGCCATCAATATGAAACTGAGGACTCTTGCCACTTGGAAGAGCAAGAAGCGAAGTGGCTGGTTATTAGATACATGGGAAGAGAAGAGTGGGTCAGGGTCAAAGAGAAAATTTATTCCACTTGCTCTATTTACTTTACCTTTCTTTAAAGTCATAACCTTGCATGCCAATGAAACCAATTTTATTTCTCCATCTTTCATATATTTAAATTGAAAGTGTCTAAAACAGGATGTAAATTTTAAACAAAATTGTTGACCGGGTGTGGTGGCTCACACTTGTAAACCCAGCACTTTGGGAGGACAACATGAGAGAATTGCTTGAGGCAAGTAGCTCAAGACCAGCCTGTACAACATAGTGAGACTGTCTGTACAGATTTTATTTTTTAAACCAGCCTTGTGTGGTGGCATACCTGTAGTCCTAGCTACTCGGGAAGCTGAGGTGGGGAGATCCCTTGAGCACAGCAGTTCAAGGCTACAGTGAACTATGATCACACTACTGCCTTCCAGCATGGGCAACAGAGAGAGACCCTTTCTCAAAAGAAAAAAAATGTTGGAGCAACATTAACTGCCATTTTGAATAAATTAAAAATCATATCATCTAGATACTTTACATAATTTATTAAGGTACTTTGTTTTTTAAGACATGTGTGTCTCACTTTGTCACCCAGGCTTGAGTGTAGTGGCACAATCATAGCTCAGTGCTGCCTTGAACTCCAGGGCTCAAGGGATCCTCCTGTCTCAGCCTCCCAAATAGCTAGGACTACAGTCACACCATCACACTGAGCTATTTTTTTTCTTTTTTTTAATTTTGTAGAGGTGGAGTCTCACCATTTTGCCCAGGATGGTCTCTAACTCCTGGGCTCAAGCAATCTTGCCCTCTTGGACTTCCAAAGTACTGGCATTACAGGCATGAGCCATCTCACCTGATCTACATATTTAATTTCTATTCATCACAACCATCTTGTAAGGATAGTGAAGTGAAGATTAAATAATTAAAATAATTTTATAGTAAACTGTGGTTCTGGGTATCAAACCTAGTTCTACCTTTTACTAAAGTTCATGCTATTTCAGCTATATGACATTAATTTCCAAACAACCTACATATACTTTATCCAAAATAGGTATATTAGTATAAATATTCTGGATAACATTTTCTTTTATTATATTGCTATGGTATAACAAAATCTATCAAAAGTTATTTATAGGCTTGCCCCTTAAATTAATAATACTATTAATTAATCATCTAATAACCACATCTTATTCATTCCTAATTATTTACCTTTTCCTGCCTTGTTTCTTTTGCTTCTTTGTTTTTTAGCAGATATCAAGGCCTATACTCACCCTTAATGGTCCAGCAGCACTGATATCCTTTTCGTCTTAAAAAATGGGAAAGCTTAGTCCAGCTTATAAAGCTGCTTAGCCCAGCCTTGTTGAGTATTACATTCAAAATGCTGCATAAACAGTTGTGGGAAGAAAAAATACCTCATTGTCAAATAGAAAATTACCCTGATCTTCATGATTTCTCCATGCTCAATACTTTTTGTCTATACTACATATATAGCCTTCAGGGCTTTGTTCATTCATAAATTTAACAAGTAAACTTTGAGCAATTCTCATGTGTCAGATCTGTTCTAGACAGTGATATTTAGCACTTAAAGAAAAGAAAAAGAAAATCCCACCTCCATGAAACAACCATTCTAGTGGGAAAAAAGAAGATATACAAATATAGAATATACCATATGGTGATACAGGATGTATAGAAAAAGTAAGTAAAAAAGGAAGAAATGGGATAGGATGATAGGATAATGACCATAGCACTCACTACACTATATCAAAATTCTAATTCAAGTATGTCTTTAGTTTCCAAACTGAAATTTCCTAAAAAGCATCTACTATGTCTTTTTTTCTCTCTGATTAACTGTGATTGCATTTCTTCCTTATTACTGTTTTAAGAAATTACCACAAATACAGTGACTTAATGCAGCCCTGTTATTGTAGTATGATTCTGAAGATCAGAGTTTCAAATTGATTGGCAGGCCATGTTCCTTATGGAGGTTTTAGGGTAGAAACTATTTCCTTGTTTTTCCAGCTTCTAGGTGCTGATAGCATTCCTTAATTCTCAATCTCCTCATTCATCTTCAAAGCCAAAAGATAGCATCTTTGACTCTTCTCTCTCTCTCTCTCTCTCTCTCTCTCTCTCTCTCTCTCTCTCTCTCTCTCTCCTCCATTCCCCCTCCCTTTCCACTTTCTATCTCTCTCTGGTTCTGGCCTTCTTGTCTGTGCTTTATAAATACCCTTCTGATTACATTGGAACCACCTGGGTAATCTAAGATGATAGCCAGGTTTCAAATTCCTTTCAAATTCCTTTCAAAATTAAAAGGCCTTTTTGCCATGTAAGTATACATATTCACAGGTTCTGGGTATTAGGACATGAACATCTTTGAGGTGCAATTGTTTTGCCTATCGCAGACTTATAATTTAAGTATCAATAGGACATGTGTGGTGTGTTTATGTGTAGCATATGTAAAATTTACAAATGAGTCTTTTATAAATATTTATATGACATAGTGTAAGAACATAATGTGTGCACACATACAATATAATATGATAAAATATAACATATAAAGTACATATGTGAACTTGTGGGTGATTCATTTTCAAAAATAGAGAGTAAGCTTTAAGAAGATAGGGATGTTTTGTTTGAAAGAACAAACAAAGAGCTGCTACATGGGTTCAAAAGGCCTGAATCTAAACCTTTAAAGTGTGTGACTTTGTCAAACTTTTATCTTTTCTGTAAATGCCTATTTCAAAAACTTGTTATGAATCTCAACAAAATAGCACATACAAAAGGCATTTTATGTACTTAAATATGCTTTCCCTTCTATCCACTGACCTCTATAATTACAGCTACACTAAAAAAGTGACGTAGCATGATAAAATAGAACATCATTCAGAGGCAAAATTGACATTAGAGTAGTTGAAAGAGTATTAGCTGTGGAGACAGAAGAGGAGTTTCTCTGTGGAATCATACAGATCTGTGTATGCATTACATACCCATCAATTTCATTGTGAGAACCTGAGCAAGCTGTTTCAATATACGGTACCATAGATTTCTTATCTCTCCCTCTCTCTCTTTCTTTCTCCCTCTCCTCTATTCCTTCCTTCTTTCCTTCCTCCCTCCCTCCTTCTCTTTCTTACTTCCTTTCTTTCTTCCTCTCTCTGTCACTTCCACCCTCCTTTCCTTCTCTTTCTCTATGCTTTCCTACTTACCTATCTTTAGTGGGGAGAATAATAAAGCCTAAAATTTTTGCAATAATTAATTAGCATAATTCTAGAATTTCTGATGCATTGATGATGACGATCAATGCCAATAGCTAATGCTTACTTTATGCATAATTTGAGCATTTTACATATTAGCTTATTTAGTTATCCAAACAATTCTATCAAGTAAGAAGCATGTATTCAATATAAATAAGGATAACTGAGGCACAAATAAAGGATCTTGGTTAAGATCACACAGTTAATAAGTGATAAGATAGGGTATGAGCATATGAAATCAGACTACCAAACCTGTGTTCTAACCACCAAACTAGACATCTTAGCTTAACAAATTTGTTGTTAAAATAAATGTGGGGTAAAAGTAAAGCTAATGAGCCCCACCATGTACTGGGAACCTATATACATACATATATATATATATAGGCAACACATTCTATAACATGAAGTATAAGCATGGCACATTTTAAAAGACTTAATGAGGAAAAGTAAATTCAAAGGTCTTAGAAAGTGATAAATATCGCCAGGCGCGGTGGCTCAAGCCTGTAATCCCAGCACTTTGGGAGGCCGAGACGGGCGGATCACGAGGTCAAGAGATCGAGACCATCCTGGCTAACCCGGTGAAACCCCGTCTCTACTAAAAAATACGAAAAACTAGCCGGGCGAGGTGGCGGGCGCCTGTAGTCCCAGCTACTCGGGAGGCTGAGGCGGGAGAATGGTGTGAACCCGGGAGGCGGAGCTTGCAGTGAGCTGAGATCCGGCCACTGCACTCCAGCCTGGGCGACAGAGCGAGACTCCGTCTCAAAAAAAAAAAAAAAAGAAAAAAAAAGAAAAAAAAGAAAGTGATAAATATCAGTTGTTGACATTGTGTTCATTGTGACCCATGTAGAAATGAAACTTTGGAGCAGTTTGAACGATGAGATGGTTTGCATTTCACATATTATACGGCAAGATTCTCCTGAATGACTAAAATATTCTCTGAGATTATTTGTTTATGTCAGGGCTTAGCACACTATACTTCTAAAGGGCCAAATAGTAAATATTTTAGGCTCTGTGTGCTAAATAGTCTCTGTTGCAGCTTTTTAGTTCATTTTAGTATAAAGGCAAAGACAGTCATAGACAATACACAAATGAATGGGTTCAGGCTGCGTTCCAATAAAACTTTCCTTCCCAAGACAGGCAGTGGACCAGATTTTGCCCACAGTTGGCTGGCTTAGTAAGTAGTTAAAATTTCAGATGTGTTCAAAAAGATAATACTATATGTTAAACAAAAAAATCTTAAAAAAAAGTTCTCTGCTCTAAAATAAATTCTTATTAAATAAAGTTGATAGCTAAATTTTGCATTGCACATAGGATGGTGCTAGGGACTCATATAAGTCATATGAAAATTTAGGTAAATTTTACAAGCAAAACGTTAAGATTTTCAGGGACACACATCTAATCAGTAATGCAGCTGAGGTCTGAACGCAGTCCACCTGTCACATGATTCCTTCATTTTTACCATCACACTTCATCCTCTCTTTATCTAGATCCACTGACTGTTTACTCCTACAGGTAAGATTGACTAAATTTTAATCTCGGCACCACAGACATTGTTGAGGTTAAACAACTCGATTTCAATCTTGAAACCAGTTCCTCAATTTAATAAAAAATAATTTTCCATGAATATTTAAATATAGCTTTCCATACGGGAGAATCACCATAAGTCAATAAAACATCATGGAATACTGATCATTTTATCTGGAACCATATTTGAGATTACTAAAAAAGTAAAACCAATCTTAATTGATATTATGAAATTATAGATGTACCAAACTTTTATAACTTTAACTTTAAATTACTAAGTTCAAGTCTACAAGATTTTGGATGTTGTTCAGATTTTGTAGGGTCAGTACTGTACAGTGTTCATTCAGTACTGTTCTGTGCAATGGTCTTATCACTGATTAAGTTGACCTGTAGAATAGAATTAAATCATTAAAATTTTGCAAATCATTTTTTCATCTTTAAGAAAAGATTGATTTGTAGCAGTTAATATTTAAAATAAAGCATGTTAATATTACTAGTTATTAAGGTAAGAACAATAAAGTGTTATATGGTAATAAAATATTTTATGTGAAAAGAGATGCTTGAAATGTATTGAATTTAGTATGCTTTTTAATATTATAAGTTATATATCAACATATGTCATAATATTTTCTTTGCTAGAAACTAGAACAATTCAGCTTATGTAAAATTTTTAATAAGCCATATCTACATGTTTAAGTCGTCTTAAGGAAACTAAATACAAATATTTTAAAATAAAAACATTAACTAAATAAATTAAAAATTGCATTTAATTTGGAGCTCCTTTAAAAGTACAACTATATTGAGTATATATATTGTGAAACAATATTTTATTTTAACTCTGATTACAAAATAGCAGTAACTATACATGAAATGATATTGAGTTATCATTTAATATCAACAAATTCTGTGATATATAATTTAAAAAACATTTGTTTTCTCACATTACCCAGTATTTTTAAAATATATGTTAATTATACTGCTATGCTAAGATGCTCAACATGGCTTTGGGGAAAAAAACATCCAATAAACTCACTTCAGTCTAAATCACCATCAAGGGAACTGAAGCAAGTGTGTCTCAGTATGTTCAGTATTATAGCCCAGGGGGACATAACACTTGCTATGTTTGGGGGAAAACAGCAGGACTTTTCAGTAAAAAGGAGACAGAAGGAAAACTCATGATCACAAAACAGAAAAGCATATTGCTGATAAGACATAAGTGTTAGAGGTTTTCTACAACCTCAAGCTGTGCTTCTCCCAACAAAAATCTCATACTAATTTACACAAGGCAATTTTAGTTGCACAGCTAGAAAGAACTGTGAAAAATGAAATTAGTTGTTCTTTTACTAGAGATGATTCATTGCAAACTTCTTAAATGCTTTTCTTTTTTGAACTCTATTGAAATAGCAGACTTTGGAATTAAAGAAAACAGGGGAATAGTGATTTTAATACATTTGGACATAGTCTTACTCCTTTCCATAATAAATGATCTTCGTAAAACTTATATGCCTGGACAAAAGGAAGATTTAACCAGACTTCTGACTGTTGCCTAGAGCCTATGCCCTAAGTAAAAATGCACCACCAACCATAGATAAACAATTCTCCATTGTTTATTCTGTAAATGGAGTGAAAATAAGAGTAAATATTTCCCTTCAAAATTATCTTATATCTTGACTTCTTGTATTTGTGTTGTTTCGTGGCCCCAAATATATAGGTTTGTTGCATTGACATCTAAACAGAAGGGTGTAGCTCTCCTTATCAAAGTGTGTGATGATTATAATATCACAAATTTAAATTACAAGGAAAAGTAAATCAATCCAATTGAGGTAACTGTAAAATGTAAAAAATCTATATATGTACTATTTTCTAAAAGTGATTTAAGTGATTTGTGTTTGACTAGTGGATGCCTGACATGGGGTTCCTTGTGAGTCATGAATAATTCCAGTTGGGCTCACACTTTCCCAGGGCCAGAGAAACTTAACAGAACCCCAGTTTCAGGTGGAAATGAAAAAAATAAGTTTCCCAGGAATGAATTCACAAAAGAAATTGAAGAGATTCTGACTTTCACTTACTTATTAATTTTACTCAGGTTAGGTTATAGTTGTTATATTTCTATAATTAAAGAGATATAATGACACAGGATTTTAGAAGTAAAGTTCTTGCTTTTGAAACTAGTATATCCTTTATTTCTGTTAACCAACAATCATTACCCATGTTGGGAATACTATGAATGTCTGATATTGTTTGCCTCTGTGTCTATACCCAAATCTCAAATTGTACTCCCATAATTCCTATGTGTTGTGAGGAGGGGGGGGGACACGGTGGGAGATAATTGCATCATGGGGGGCAGTTTCCCCCATACTATTCTTGTGTTAGTGAATACGTCTCATGAGATCTGATGTTTTCTTCAGGGGTTTCCACTTTTGTATCTTCCTCATTGTCTCTTAGCCTGCAGCCCTCCATGTAAGATGTGATTTGTTCTTCCTTGGCTTCCACCATGATTGCGAAGCTTCTGTAAGTCAAATTAAACCTCTTTCTTTTGTAAATTTCCCAGTCTCAGGTGTGTATTTAAGCAGCATGAAATTAGACTAATACAGAAAAGTGGTACTAGTAGAGTGGGGTGCTGCTGAAAAGATACCTGAAAATGTGGAAGTGACTATGGAACTGGGTAACAGGCAGAGGTTGAAACAGTTTGGAGGGTTCAGAAGAAGACAAGAAAATGTGGGAAAGTTTGGGACTTCCTAGAGACTTGTTGAATCTCTTTGCCCAAAATGCTGATAGCAATATGGACAATAAGGTCCAGGCTGAGGTGATCTCAGATGGAGATGAGGAACTTGTTGGAAACTGGAGCAAAAGTGACTCTTGTTATGTTTTAGCAAAGAGATTGGCAGCATTTTTGTAGAACTTTGAACTTGAGAGAGATGATTTAGGGAATCTGGTGGAAGAAATTTCTAAGCAGCAAAGCATTCAAGAGGTGACTTGAGTGCCGTGGCAAGCATTCAGTTTTAAAAGGGAAACAATAAAAGTTTGAAACATTTGCAGTTTTACAACGCGATGGAAAAAAAAAATCCCATTTTCTGAGGAGAAATTCAAGCTGGGTGAAAAAAAATTGCATAAGTAACAAGGAGCCAAATGTTAATGCCCAAGACAATGGGGAAAATGTCTCCAGGGTATGTCAGAAGTCTTAATTGCAGCCCCTCCCATCAGAGGCCTGGAAGCCTAAGAGGAAAAAGTGGTTTTGTGGACCCGGCCCAGGGTCCCCTAGCTGTGTGCAGCCTAGGGAATTGGTGCCCTGTGTCCCAGCCTTTCTGGCCATGGCTGAAAGGGGCCAACGTAGAGCTCTGGCTGTGACTTCAGATGGTGCAAGCCCCAAGCTTTGGCAGTTTCCATGTGGTGTTGAGCCTGTGGGTGCACAGAAATCAAGAATTGAGGTTTGGAAACCCCTACTTAAATTTCAGAAGTTTGCTGCATTGGCGGTGCTCTCATGGAGAACCTCTGCTAGGGCAGTGCAGAAGGGAAATGTGGGGCTGGAGATGCCACAGAGAGTCCCTACTGGGGCGCCGCCTAGTGGAGTGGTGAGAAAAGGGCCACAGTCCTCCAGACCTGGGAATGACAGATCAACCAACAGCTTGCAGCATGCACCTAGAAAAGCCACAGATACCCAACACCAGCCCATGAAAGCAGCCAGGAGGGAGGCTGTAGTCTGCAAAGCCATAGGGGCAGAGCTGCTCAAGACCATGGGAACCCACCTTTTGTATCAGCACAACCTGGGTATGAGACATGGAGCCAAAGGAGATCATTTTGTAACTTTAAGATTTAACTGCCTCACTGGATTTCAGACTTGCATGGGCCCCATAACCCCTGTGTTTTTAGGCCAATTTATCTCATTTGGAACAATTGTATTTACCCAATGTCTGTAGCCCTATTGTATCTAGGAAATAAATAGCTTCCTTTTGATTTTCCAGGCTTATAGGCCAAAGGGGCTCGCCTTGTCTCAGATGAGACTTTGGACTGTGGACTACTGAGTTAATGCTGAAATGACTTAAGACTTTGGTGGTCTGTTGGGAAGGCATGATTCATTTTGAAATGTGAGAACAAGAGATTTGGCAGGGGCCAGAGGTGGAATGATGTGATTTGGTTCTTTTTTTCCCCACCCAAATCTTATCTTGAATGGTACTCCCATAATTCTCATGTGTTGTCCTGGGGGAACTGGTGGGAGACAATAGAATCATGGGGGCGGTTTCCCCCATACTGTTCTTGTGGTAGTGAGTAAGGCTCACGAGATCTGATGTTTTTATCAGGTGTTTTCACTTTTGCGTCTTCCTCATTCTGTCTTTGCTTGCTGCCATCCATGTAAGACATGACTTGTTCTTCCTTGGTTTCTGCCATGATTGTAAGGCTTCCCCAGCCATGTGGAACTGTAAGTCCAATTAAATCTCTTTCTTTTGCAAATTTCCCAGTCTCGGGTATGTCTTTATCAGCAGTGTGAAAATGGACTAATACAAGGTCCCTTCAACTAATAATAGTAATATCTAACTTTCATTGTATATTATATGCCAGGCATTTAGTTCTGCCTCTGTACATTTTATCATATTCTATTTAATCATTTAAAACTTCTATGCCTTAGCTTCAGTTGTGGCCCATTTACAGATGAAGTCTTTGAGGCTAGGCATGGTACCAACTGTTTGAATATCTCAGAGAGAGCAGTTATTCCAGAACTCAAATCCTATTTTTATTTTATTTTATTTTATTTTTTTCTGAGACGGAGTCTCACTCTGTCACCCAGGCTGGAGTGCAGTGGTGCGATCTCGGCTCACTGCAAGCTCCTCCTCCCGGGTTCATGCCATTCTCCTTCCTTAGCCTCCTGAGTAGCTGGGACTACAGGTGCCGGCCACCACGCCCGGCTAATTTTTTTCTGTTTTTATAGAGACAGGGTTACACCATGTTAGCCAGGATGGTTTTGATCTCCTGACCTCGTGATCCGCCCGCCTCGCCTCCCAAAGTGCTGGGATTACAGGCGTGAGCCACCAGGCCCGGCCTTCAAATCCTATTCTTACTGAACTTTAAAATCATTTCTTAAAACTGAATTTGTGCACATACAGTCTTAAAATCTCTCATCCCCATAGCTGCTAGCTGATTTTGCTCCCATTTATGTATTTATTTCTATTCCAATTATTACTATATATTTTTATTAACTGCTGGTCAACAGGCTAAGTGCACTGTTCACAAATGTAGCCATCAACTAAATATTCAATGCTCAAATTTGCGGACATTTTAAATCCTCGCCTTATTTTTCTTTTGGAGACACTATAAAGCGATTCTAGTGAACCTAGCTCTCAGGAACTGCATGAAACTTATGGTCATTTAAACAATATGCAAATGGAGTAGTAAAAATGTTTCATTATTTCTTTGAGCATGTACTAGTAATACAACAATAATTTGGATATATTTATTCAAGTCTATGATCTTTCCTTGCTGCCAGAAGTGTTTTCATTGATGACAATATATTTGAAAGGATGAAGGAAAGATGAAAAGTAGGAAAGTAGCAAAGAAAGAAGAAGCATTTGTAAAGATTAAAAAATTATTTGAACATTATTAGATGAGAACCAATACTTTATATTGCTCAGTAAACAATGTAATAATGTTATTATGTATAGTACATACTCATAAATGTATAGTTTAGTTTCTTAGGGAACAAAATATTTATATTGTTAAATCCATAAAGCCTATTATTTTTAAATATTTTCTATGCTGCTTGCTCAATACCTCTAAAATTTCCTTGTTAACTCTACTACCTCTGCTAGTTTTTTTATTGTTCTTGTTATCTCTGTATCGTAATTTGGCAGGATCTCTTTGTTACCATTGGTCATTTTGATATCTTAGCTCTCGATCTGACAGGGTGACATATCTATGTATAGGTCTGAGAGGCACCTACTAGTCAATAGTCCAACTGGAGAACAGATTTTCTCTCCCTCCCTCCCTCCCTCCCTCCCTCCCTCCCTTCCTTCCTTCCTTCCTTCCTTCCTTCCTTCCTTCCTTCCTTCCTTCCTTCCTTCCTTCCTTCCTTCCTTCCTTCTTTCCTCCTTGCCTTGTCTTTCTATTTCTTTTCCTTCCTTCCTTCCTTCCCTCCTTCCTTCCTTCCTTCCTTCCCTCCCTCCCTCCCTCCCTCCCTCCCTCCCTCCCTCCTTCCTTCCTTCCTTCCTTCCTTCCTTCCTTCCTTCCTTCCTTCCTTCCTTCCTTCCTTCCTCTCTCTCTCTCTTTCTTTCTGTCTGTCTTTCTTTTCTTTCTTCATTTTTTATTTATGAAGCTCTTGTCACCCTTATTTTAGTTGAAGTGGTCTACTAGGATTTGTTCATTCTAAGCAGATTGTTTTAGGCTGAAGAAGTCCATAAGTAAAAAAGCTACTTGTGGCGGGCGCGGTGCCTCACGCCTATAATCCCAGCACTTTGGGAGGCCGAGGCGGGCGGATCACGAGGTCAGGAGATCGAAACCATCCTGGCTAACACAGTGAAACCCCGTCTCTACTAAAAATACAAAAATTAGCTGGGCGTGGTGGCGGGCGCCTGTGTCCCAGCTACTCAGGAGGCTGAGGCAGGAGAATGGTGCGAACCCGAGGGGCGGAGCTTGCAGTGAGCTGAGATCGCGCCACTGTACTCCAGCCTGGGCGACAGAGCGAGACTCCATCTCAAAAAAAAAGCTACTTGTACAACATTGTGCATATGTGCCTGTAGTTAACTGTACTGTATTGCACATGTAAAAATGTGTTAAGGGAGTGGATTTCAATTTGTGTTCTTATCACAATGAGAGAGAGAGAGAGAGCTCGAGAAGTTAGCCACTTGCCTGTTGGTGGTAACAGGCAAGGTGAGGTGGGAAAGCTGCAGTACACATCCAGATCAGTTCTAAGCTTACGGTTTAAACTGGGAGGAAGGTGATTAATCATGGAGGGGGTCTCACCTATGCTGTTCTCATGATAGTGAATTAATTATCATGAGATATGATAGTTTTATAAGTGTTTGGAAGTTATTGCTTTGTTTTTCTCTCTCCTGCCACCTTCTGAAGAAGGTGCCTGCTTCCCCTTCCACCATGATTGTAAGTTTCCTGATACCTTCAAGCCAGGTGGAACTATGAGTCAATTAAACCTCTTTTCTTTATAAATTACCCAGTCTCATACAGTTGTTTATAGCATTGTGAAAATAGACTAATACCAACTCCTAACACAGTGTCTTGCACATAGCAGGCACTCAATAAATTTCTGCCAAATAAAAATATAGAATATAAGTTGTAAAGGTTTCCATTAAAATGTCTGTACTCAATCCTTGCAAGGTTAAATGCAAAATTCTAGGCCCACAGCAACAATAAGTGCCAATTTTGAAAAGCAAGGCTAAAGGTTGTAACTTCCTATTCTGCTTTAACATTTAAGTTGATTTGCTTTGCAGCCCTCTTTATGAATGTCTAATGCTGTTTCATATCTATGAGTTAATTGAATTGTGATCTCCAGTAGTAACTAAATGATTAGGTATGCCTTTATTAAAATGGCCTTATACTATAGTACTTGACCAGTAAAATTGAGTTTAATTTATATCCGTCCCTAAAAAAGAAAGATACTCTTTTTAATTCCATAAATGTTTTTTAACAAAACACTTTAGTTAAATTTCAAATGTCAGCAAGTGTAGCAAAGGCTCATAGCCACATATTTTACAAAATAAGGCACTGCCATTGTCTGTAGTTTTGTATATTTTACTGAAGAGCATTAGTACTTTCTTTGATTCTGCCTCAATCGTCAAGTAGTATAATGCTCAAGAACTGCTAGAAAATAACAGGGTTTTGGTTATTAGATACAGAAGGTGAGTCTGCATAGAACAAAGACCTAATACGGACTGTGTTTGTGTTGTACTTGTGCATATACAGACATTTTTCAACTCATGTGCCAAAAGTGCATGTTATATTTAACTTTCAACCATATAAACACATACACACACACTCTCTTTCTCTCTCCTTTCCTCTGTGTTTAAAACAATACCTACCACATTTAAGTACCCCAGAATATTAACTGAATGTATAAATATTTGTTTACATATATAATGGTTTGTTTAGAAGTAACTTTATGAAAAATCTTTTCTCATACATTTTTAAGTGGGACAGAAATCTGTGTATTTTTAAGTTATGACACTAAAAAACTCCTGTATGGTACAGAAATCAAATTACTATTTACTTAAATATTTATTTTGATTTCTTTCAATAATCAAATTATTATGTCACCTTCTTCATAGAGTATAATTGTCTTTTTGCCAAACATTTACAAATTAAAAATAAAAGCAATGCATACATAACAATATAATATTAACTTTACTTACATCTAATAAATGATTCTGGTTGTTAGTCACAAAATAAACACATGTAGTTTGTTATTAACCTATTTTTTTTAACACTCAATTTTTAAAGTCTGCATTTATTGGTATTAATTTTACCAGGTTTATGACAAAGGTCATTATCTTTTTTCCATGCATTATCCTCTCTCTCTCTCTCCATATATATGTGTGTGTGTGTGTGTGTGTGTATGTCTCTCTCTATGTATATATATATAAATCTGTGCTAATTTTGTCTTTGCTAGCTAAGCAGTGTATGTGATATTTAAAAGAAGGACAGATAATTAAAGAAGCTCTCACTATTTAGTAATTTACATTTTAATTATCCTTTTAGAAATTAGATCTTGCTCTTTGTTTTGATTACAAATAGATTACCAGAGTGCCTACACTGTACTTTTTTAGTCACAATTCACCAAATAGAAACCCATTATCTCTGCCCATATGATGTTTATGAGGTTAGCAAAATAATACACGGTTTAACGATAGTTCATGATTCTCTTCAAAAATTGATCTAACATTAAATGGTGTCATCTTTAATAAGTATATCTACAAATTGTATATGATATAAACAAATTTCAAACATTAATTTTTGATATCACACTATGAACTTATTGTTATAGGTATGTTATATTAAAATAAACAAATATAAACAAACCTTTGATTATATTTACTTTGATTACAAATTTACAATAGATGATATAAATAATGGAAGTTAGAATTGTGGTGGATTTAAAAAGGTCACAAATTCTTTTTTGATTCTTCCATCATTTGGTAGATCTACTTCCCTTGAATCTGAACTGTCCCTGTGAATAACAGTAGTCAGTAAAACGAAGTGAAATAATGGTGAGTGATTTCTGAGTCTCAGTGTCAAAAGAAGGTTCCACTTTTAACTCTTGTTCTTTTGGCAATCTGAGACCATTATGCTATT
The DNA here is from genome assembly GCF_007565055.1 of Rhinopithecus roxellana. NCBI lineage: Eukaryota > Metazoa > Chordata > Mammalia > Primates > Cercopithecidae > Rhinopithecus > Rhinopithecus roxellana. The sequence goes on along the minus strand of NC_044566.1, from coordinate 81,500,454 downwards.
ATGAAGCACACAATGAAGAGCCACATGAAGAATAAGGCCCAGTCATTCCCCCCGACGAGATTCCAAACACACGAATAAAAGCATCGCAGGCATCAAGCTCCAGCCAACCAGCAAACTGGCCACAGCCATAGGAATGAGCACAGGCTAAATCACCAGAGCATCACGCAGCCAATTCACAAAATGATGGGGCATACTCAATCATTATCATTTAAGTCACTAAATTTTGAGACTGCTTGTAAGACAGCAGTAAGCACTATTTATATATATATACGCGCATGTATATAAACATATATGTATGATTTGTATGTATCATGTATAATTTTATATTATTTTGGAAGAAACAAAAATGAAAAAGTGATTGGTTTCATAATCATTATTTAACATACATTTATTTATTTGGAAAAAAAGTACTTTTTCCATAATATAGTAACTTGCCCTGTATCTGGCACATAAAGATATATTATCTATTTTATTAAGAAGTTGAAGTATCTTTAACCACTTTAACAGAGTACAGGATGCTGTTAAAATTTCATTGTATAATAAGAATATGAGTAACAGGTAAATTATATGATTATAAATTGAGATTATAAGGTAAGGAGAAAAATCTAAAAGGAAGTAATAAAGAGAAAAAACAACACTTGATAAACTGGACACGGAAAATGTTTCTATTATTACTCAGTTAATATATTTTAGTTAGAAAACTTAATCCTTAAATTTTTTTTAAGAATGTCAAATAGGCTGGATGTGGTGGCTCATGCCTGTAATCCCAGCGATTTGAGAGGCCAATAATGAAGGATTGCATAAAGTTAGGAGTTCCAAACCAGGCTGGGCAACATAGCAAGACCCTATCACTAGAAATTTTTTTTTTTGAATAGCTGGGCATGGTGGTGTGCACCCGTAGGCCTCACTACATGAGAGACTGCAGTGGGAGGATTCCTTGATCCCTGAGTAGAAGACTGCAGTGAGCTATGATCATGCCATTGCACTCCAGCCTGGGTGACAAAGCAAGACCCTGTCTCTTGAAAAAAAAGGAAGAATGTCAAATAATAATAAGGAAAAGATAATAATGGCACAGTTTCTTAATCTGAGTATAATCAGAGTACAAGAAGTTTAAAGAATTGAAGTGGAGGGTAAAAAGTCAGTAATGTGAATCAATTTATAACGAACTGTTTCATCTATTTAAAGCTTCTCTGTTTAACTATGTATTCTTTAAAAGTTCTTTTTGAAATGTTTCTTCTTCTCAATATATTTTGCTTAGTTAAGTTGTCACCTGTCAGGTTTTTTCACTTTATCACACCACTCTATGAACATAAAGATGTCTTTGATCTTAAGGAAAGCAATACTCATGTATTTATGTATTTTGAAACTGGCAGGTGACCCAGTAGTTTTTTAGATTTCTATGTATTTCTAGATGTTCAGTAATTATCTTGAAATTCCTTCTAATAAGATTAAGTATTCTCCTTATTGAGTTCTTATACAGAGCATAAAACTGAATCTCTTCATAAGTCTAACAAAGGGATAAACTTTTTGACAGACTATATTATTTCTGAAACACGCATTCAATTATATATGTTGGAAGATATCGGACACTCAAAAATTAAACTTTGAAACAAAAATATTTTTATTTGGCGAATGCAATAAATGTCTGCTATAATGTATTTAAATGTATTCACATACTATTTATATAGAACAATATACATTATACTAGTTACAATAACTTTAAATAATTTTTTGAAGATTTTCACATTTTTGGTCACAAGTAATAGCATCCAATAGAGTTTGATTAACTAACACAGGAGAGAAATAATGCTCTGATTATTTCGATATTTTTTTCCATAGAAGTCTTAAAGAAGTGTTCTAACAGAAAATGTCAAATTTGGGAGCCAAGTGTAGATCTTCAGGAATTCTCTATTTCATTTACTTTCAACAATAATATCAATAGAAATTATGACAACACTGTGGCAAATGGAAAAGATGGTGATTAGTCTATCTGAATTCTCTCTTTCCATATCCTTAGGAAATCATATAAATTATCTGTTACTCAAATTCTTATTGTACAATGAAATTTTATTTCATTTATTTAACCTGTACTCTGTTAAAATGGTTAAAGAGACTTTAACTTCTTATTCTTACAAAAAAATAGAAATATTATCTTTTCAAATCTAAAAAAAAAATAAGCAATTATAAAATATTATTTCTATGTAAATTATTAGTTGTAGTGAAAAGAATAAACAGGATTTTTGAGACAAGAAAATGGACAGAACAAGAAACAAACAAAAATCTGTTACAGGTCACATGATCTGACTTGTAACATGATCATAGTATTACCTGATTCAGACCCCAAGAGAGGGTATTGGATATCGCACAATAAATAATTCAGGGTGAATCCATAGAGTAAGTTGAAAGCACGTTTATTAAGAAAGCAAAGGAATAAAGAACAGCTACTCCATAGTCAGAGCAGCAGCATGGGCTGCTCCACTGATTATACTTATAGTTATTTCTTGATTATACGCTAAGAGGTGGATTATTCATGAGTTTCCCAGGAAAGCGGTGGGCAATTTCTGGAACTGAGAGTTCCTCCCCTTTCTTAGACATATAAAGTGACTTCCTGATATTGCCATGACATTTGTAATCAGTCATGGTGCTGGCGGGAGTGTCTTTTAGCATGCTATTGTGCATTATAGTTAGTGCGTAATGAGCAACGGGCAACTAGTAGTCACTTTCATCTCCTTCTTGGTTTTGGTGGGTTTTGACTGGCTTTTTTACTGCAAACTGTTTTATCAACAAGATCTTTGTGACCTGTATCTTGTGCTGACCTCCTGTCTCATCTTGTTACTAAGAATGCCTCACCTATTAGGAATGCAGCCCAGCAAGTCTCAGCCTTATTTTACCCAGTCCGTATTCAAGATGGAATTGCTCTGGTTCAAACACCTCTGACAATGATATTACATATAACATCAGGGTAAAATGAAAGACATTAAACAACTTCCAGGCATACAAATAAATGATTGAAATAAAGATCTTTTCTGACTTTTATAAGGTCAATATATTCTAGAAAACAATGCAACAGTACTACAAATTTCTAGGTGAGTTGGTTTTTCAACCAAGAATACTATACTTCTAAAAACCACAACAAAAAAACAAATGTAATAAAATTATTCCCATGTGTTAACTCGATATGTATTTAGGTAATTTTTAGAATATATAATTTAGTAAAACAAAAATATTAACCACAAACAAGAAGGGATTGGAAGTCATGGGATCTGGGAGTCAACAGGCCCAGTAAGAATTAAGGATGATAGCACAGAAAAGTATTTGAATGTCTTGTGTGCACTTATTTTTTAAAAAATCAGCTCAGATAGCAGCAGAAATAAGGATAGTGTGTTATTTAGATCTCCAGGGGTGAAGGGCAGAAACGTGAAACATTTCTGATCAATTTGAGCTTTGAGGAATACATTAGGAACAATGAACATGAAAAAATTCCCCTAGAGGGTTTTTTAAGAATGTAAAATGGAATGTAGGCCCCATTCCATTTCTGATTATCTTAATCAGCTCTGGCAGTTATAACAAAGTATCATAAATTAGGTGTCTTACACAAAATAGAAATGCATTCCTCACAGTTCTAGAGGCTAACAGTCTGAGATCACTGTTAGGTTCTGCCCTGTTGCAGGTTGCCTACTGTTGACAAGGGTCCCTTTTATAGAGGCACTGGTGCCATTTATGAGGCATTACCAAATTACCAAATTACCTCCTGTAGATACTACCTCCTAATATCATTACTTTTGGAGTTAATATTTCAACATTTAAATGTGGGGGTAAACAAAAATTCACCCCATATCAATGACCCAATAAATTTTAGTGAGGGCCAGATAATTTATACATTAAACAAATTCTAAGGCTATGCTGATGCTGCTTGTTGGTCTAGAGACCCAACGTTGAAACACCATATTAGATTTTTGGAATAGCTAGAAATAAAAGAACCATAACTTTAACACTTATGCAAATAAAAACTAAGCATTAACTATAAATGGTAAAATAATGTATGATAAAGTAATCCTAGTAATGAATAATACTTTTATAACCCATTTTGATCTTAACATTTTATTAATTTAATTAAAATTTAGTATTTGGAGTTAGGTGGTATAGAAAGTAAGGGGATTGCAATGTAACAGAACTAATTATTAGCAACTAAAAGAGAAACTAGCTATATAAACTACTTAGCAAATAAAAAACAAAAATTTGGCAAAATTTTTATCCTGATAATAGGATAATGTTTGGGATTGGGAAGGTGTGCAGTTCTATCTTTTGTCATAGAAAGGAAGTTAAACCTTAAATGTTTAGTTCTGTACATTTATTACTATGGTTAAGTTTTTTAAGATACATTCACCGAAATTTAAATAACATAATAATTTAAAGAAAAACTCTCTAAGTGAGTTAAGGAGTAGTATAGACACAACACAAAAGATATAAATTGGAAGGTATAACTGAAAATATACTAAAATGTATTATAAATCATAAATAGACCAACAGTATGAAATAAAAAATATGATGGAGGAAAAATAACAATGGCAGTTGATATTTAAGACATTTCAGATAGATAAAATTGACAAAATTTGAGAAAGGCAACATTGAAAGATTTCACCGGGAATCTTAAAACACAAGTTTCCTTTGAACCTTCCTCTGGCAGAAGTAGTCCCCATCTTAATTTTTTTTTTTTTTTTTTTTGGAGATGAAGTCTCACTCTGCCTCCAAGTCTGGAGCGCAGGAGCGTGATCTCAGCTCACTGCAACCTCTCCCTCCCGAGTTCAAGCGATTCTCCTGCCTCAGCCTCCCCAGTAACTGGGAATACAGGCATGCGCCATCACACCTAATTTTTTTGTGTGTATTTTTAGTAGAGACGGAGTTTTCCCGTTGTTGGCAAGGCTGGTCTTGAACGCCTAACCTCAGGTGATACTCCTGCCTCGGCCTCCCAAAGTGCTGGGATTACAGGCATGAACCACCACTCGCGGCCCCAATATTACTTTTAATGGCGAAAACCGCAATTACTTTTGCACCAACCTAACAGACGCGAGCAGGGTCCCCTGACTTGAGTTCCTGCGAGGTTCTTACCAGAGGTAGGTGTCTCTCAGAATTTTACTTGTCCTTTTAAAGATGATGCCCTGTCATGACTCAAGCTTATAAACACATTCAGGGCTGAGAAGAGACCAAGCAGGTATGAACAGTCTCTGCTCAAAGAAGAAAGTCCTAGATACTAACTGAATTGTAAATTGTGCATAACGCATACCAGTAGGAATATAGGAAGTACTTTTGAGAATGGACCTTATAATCTTAAGACTGTCTGATTAGACAGAAGAGTGCAGAATAGAAGGCTAGAGAAGGGAGAACTTCTTGACAGGGGAAAATGATCAATGAGTCAGCATTCAATATTCTGGCAAGAACAATCTGAGGCTGAAAGTTATTTATGCTGGAGTGGTTCTTTGATGTTTGGCCATGAGGACAACATTTAGTAAAAGGAGAAGATGCTAGAACTTTCTTGAAATAGTATTAAGGAAGGGATCAAAGGCTCAGGGAGGTACTAATGTTAGAAAGAATTTATTTTGTATTGAAAGTTACCACTTGGCTCTGTTATCCAATCCTCATTAAGATAATAGAGAAGCCGTACAGTGGCTGTTTTGTAGAAAATGCTAAAATGGAAATTGGCT